>NW_010425280.1:30394-44579 GCF_000710305.1 Buceros rhinoceros silvestris
TTCCCTAAAATAACTAAGAGCTCCTGAAATGAAAAACTGAAATGTCTCTCCCTTACTCACAGTCTTCTCTCTTCTAAATCAAACAAAGCCAGGACCATCACCTTCCCACTAGGTATGAGACAGTCAAATCTTTTATCATTGCTATTGCTGTTCTACGGATTACCTTTAATTAGTATGCATTTTTGTATACCAGATTTTACAAAGGTAAGGACCTTACTCCATCTCAGATGAATCCAGAATTGATCCAAAAGGAATAATCTTGTGTTCCATATACAATTACCTTTCAATGTATCAGCAGAACACTTACTTTTTATGTCAAGATGTCACATTGTGGACTTTTAAAATGTGATTCAACATCCACCTTAAACTTCAGAACTTTTTCTGCAGAACTGCTGCTTTTTCTGTTCCCACACGTTTTTTATTTCCCCTTCCTAGGTGTAGTGCTCTGCATCTACCTGTATATAGGAGATCTGTATTGTTGACAAGAAAAGAAACTGAAGAATATAAAGTATATAAAACCTCATTTTTCATTACGAATGCGTGAGCAAATTTCTAGATCAATTTGTCAAACAAAAAGAGTGAGATCAACAATGATTATCCATAACCACTGATTTGATCTTTTTCCTCTCTTAAAGCTGAAAAATCAAATGAAAACATAGTCTTTTTAATTTTTAAGTACTCACAGTAGCCTAGAAAGGTCATAGTTTCTTTCTCAACATCTACTTATTAAAATTTTATGTATTTCAATTAAGATGTGAGGTCCCAGCTGATCACAATAGAGGGCATAACGAGGCAAATTATTATCTGGTGTAATTTTATTGCCCTTAACAGATTTACAGCCCGGCAGAATATGGAAGACTGCTTTCTAATAAAGTAGTGACATTACTGACAGAGTTTTTATTTGAAAAGAATGCTTTATTTTGATAACTTCATAATAAATGTCTTTACCTTTTTTCTGTTATTTATTTATTTTAAATTGTTGGATTTTCTTTATGTATTTTACATCACTGCTTTCGTGCAACAGCTACAGAATTTCACACAAAGTTTATGTCCAGTGTATTTACAGTGTGAATATTTTCATTATTGGACAAACATAAGAACTTATTCATGGTAATGCATATACATTATTTTAATGCATCTTCCAACGCCAAATGAGAGAAGAGTGTGTGCTACAACGAGAGAAAATTATAATGTCACACTTATACAGATTTCAATGACTTGAAGACAGGTTAATAACTACCTCCCTGAAAGGATCATCAAGATGTTCATGATACATTCTCTTGAAGAACTGTTTACAAAATCAGGTGTTTTTGGAGGTGTCTCTGCAACCACAATTGAAAAAAGTGCGTTTGTTAGAAACTAGTCTTTTTATATGGAAGCAACTGACTGAGCTCACCATTTCTCACCATGCGAGAGGTGTCAAAAATTGAGTGGTGGTGATGTGAACTGGTATGTTTGCCAGGAGGTGTGAACAAATGTCATAAGAACATTTATTCTGTGTTTTTGTCAAGTTGCTTTATTTGGCCATCAGAGTAGGCTCCGGCTAAATGGGACCGGTCAGCATTTCCAGAGATTAGTTTCCACACCATGTTTTATATGGATAAGAAAGAGTTAATGTCTTTTCAGTGGTAAGCAGCTTTAATCCATGCTTTCTAGCTGCAGACTAACTCTTGTACGTAGATCAATAGTATTCACTGACATGGTTTTCTTCTGTTTCCTAGACTGTGCAGAGACATACCATAGTGAGCATACTACACCTCTGCACATACAAATGTCTGCAGCAGTCACACAACACTGGAGTCAAGCCTCATTACCTGCTCCCAGAGCTAGATAAGACCACAGATGATCTTGATTTCTTTGTGCTTACAGAACAGAACAATCAATACTCTAGAATAATGTATGTGCAATTAACATGTTTCCTCAGGAACCAATCTGGTATAAGCAATAAAGATATAGATTCCATAGCTGAGACACAACTTCAGTGTGTATATTAGTTCATGATGCAATTATTGGTAGTAGCTTTTTTATTGTAGCTTTGGGCCATGATAGACCTGATTTTATTTCAACACATTCTATCTCTGATTAAGTTAAATGGAAGTATAGGTTAAAAGTTGCATACATTTTGAAGTTTCTATTTTGTTTGAGCTTTTTTTTTTTTATTTTCTGACTTTAAACATTCATCGATTTTATTCTCATGCCATTCTTTGTCGCCTCTTTATTATTTTTTTTTTCCTCGTACAACTTTCACTGCAGGTCCTTCACTATAAAATCTGAATCTAATTTAATAATGGGTATAGCTTTGCTGTCATTTCCTCTTTGTTTCTCTACTCCTAGGACAAGAGGTAGACCACTCTTTTATGGTGATAAATTTCATTACTTTTGGTTAAGCTACCTCTCTTGATGAACTTGATTTAGTTCCTATTAGAATTGGTAGAGAGACTCCTATAGACTTAGTGAATCCCTGATGGAAAAAGAATAAGGATGCTGCATCCACCCTTTACAATTTCTTTTTTTATCTTCTTTCCGATCTTCACCATGAAATTGCCTATGTTTTTTAATTAGACATAGAGTATTTTCATCTTTTTTGCCAATGCCTACAACTCTGTATTTCAATTATTGGTTATCACTTCATGTCATGTTCTCTGTGACATTATTTTTTAAAAAAATCAAATCTTCTAAACCTCTTATCCTGTCTAATTTAGTTATATTTCTTACTTTCTGTTCCTACTTTGACACTAGAAAGCAGCATTGCTAGATTTTTTATTAGAAGCTATTAACATATTTAGCAAGATGTCTGAAGTCCAAGAAATGATATTTTAGCAAGTGAAGTCAGCTGAATAAAGTCTTACCTCTCATTACACTGTTCAACATTTATGAAATAGAAACCCAAAAAATTTTCAGTGTACTTAGATTCTCACAGTCCTTTAGAATATACTCTGACACATTCTTTTGAGGCTTTACATAACCAATAGTATTATTAAAAAATCAGAATAACTGCACTCAGTACATTTGATTACCAATTTATTACCTTAAAGAGAAAAATAACAGTTTAAATGCATATATTTCATTTTCTTTCTCCATAAAACTTTATTCCTCTTCTTTCATAATTCCCAAAATGAAAAATAGAACATTAAACTCAACTAATGCATAAACTGAAGAACTAATGCCATTTAGATGTGTAACTAGAAGATACAAGATTAAGCTACAGAAGGGAGTGTCTTGGTTTGAGAAACGTATTCACATTCTTTTGTCAAGTGACTTTCTCACCGTGTCTTTCCTAAGCTTTCTTAATCTCAGAACTGCATCTCACACTCCCTTATTTTCAAACTGTGTGCATGAAAAAATGCAGACTAGAAATAAAAGATGTGTGTGGGTGAAAACTACATCTTGTTAGATGTAACAGTAAGTTAATTGTAAGGGAGTATAGGCAGTCTTTTCAATTCAATTGTTAATTATTTGACTTTATCAACTCCATGTCATTATTTTCTTCCCAGCAATATTTTTTTTAACTTCAAACAAGATTAGAAAATCCCAGCTCATGTCAAAATAATCACTTCAGAGCTTCCTGATCCGATCTGCACCCCTGAAGATTTCCTTTCTCTTAAGTAAATTATGACCTTGATAAAGGTAAACAAGTGAGATCGATAAAATTTGAGCAAAATATAGCTATATCCCAACAGACCATTAGAAAACTCTGAAAAGATGATTGCAAGTTCTAGTGCCTTTCTGTTTTTCAAATAATATGGAGCAGAGCAACAGGACCCAGAGATACAGCAATGAAATTTCGTAACTATCTTGGAAAATTACTTCAACCATGGGCACAGATGTCAAGGCTTACTATTGACTCCTCTCCTATAGACAACTATGACTTCTGTTTTCCAAGTGCTCCATATCCCACAAAAAGGAATTAATTGTTTTCTGGACTTGTGCTGAGATTCAAAAGATTTGGGTTCAAAAGTCCACAGGTCAAGGGAAATCTGTAAGCAGGAGTAAATTCTTTCTAATCAATAAGTTAGGCCATAGGTACTGGGTTCTTTATGAATTTTTAGATTGAAATCCATCCAGAGACTCAGGTTTAGATTTGTTTGGATTTTATTTATCTAAGGAAATTAAAATGCCTACAATTTAAGACTAGCTCAAGCTACAGAATACTTGTGTTTCAAGTAGTAGCAGCCGTCACTACTAGCAGTATTTTCTAACAGTTTCTAAATTGCATTTTTTCTGCTTGCTGTTTCAATTAAGAAAATTTGCTGTTTGTCTTGAGTAGATTTGACTTTCAGGTCACGTTTCAGAAGTACCTGAACAGTCACTGGAACTAAATAGGTGCTTCTAGAGCACTGACAATCTCTTGCTGTAGAGACAAATGTAACAGACCTGAAGATTTATATCCTAAAAAGTCTATTTATTTCCATTTTTTTAAAAGCGTCATATAGGACCAGTTTACTTGCAGTGTTAAATGTAAGATGAAATAAGTTTTAAACTTCACTTCTAGATTTCCAATAGCCTTACAAGGCCTCTTAAACAGTGAACTGAAGATGTGAGAGCTTTTGTGATCCATCCGCATTAGAATTTAGGTGTACCAGCAAGTTTTTCCCAAAACAATCAGGAGTTTAAGGTGCTTTGGGTGTCTAAACAGTGTAGGTGTTTTGACCTTCATCATCTGGATGATGGGGCATTGTGTACCCTCAGCAACCTTGTTGATGACACAAAACTTGGAGGAGTGGCTGATATGCCAGAAGGATGTGCTGTCGTGCATAGGAATTTAATTAGGCTGGAGAAACAGGCTGGCAGGATCTTTGAGAAGTACAAACCACTCCCCCACCTCCACCTGGGGAGAAACAATGCCGTGCAACGATGTATTCTGAGAATCAATAGACTGGAAAGTTTTGCAGAAAACCCAGGGGTCCTGGTAGACGATAAGTTGAACATGAACATAAGCCAGCAATGTGCACTTACAGTAAAGAAGGCCAATGGCATCTTGGGCAGTATTAGCAGGAGCGTTGCCAATGCATTGAAGGAGGTGATTCTTCCCCACCGCACTGGTGGACCCCCACCTGGAGTGTTGTTGTCAGTTCTGGAATTCCCAGTATGAGAGAAATGGACTTCCAGCAGAGGGTCCAGAGAACATCCATTGAAATGATTATGGAGCATCTCTCCTACAAGAAAAGGCTGAGAGAGCTGGGATACTTTAGCCTGGAGAAGACTCATGAGGAAACTCATTAATGTGTACCAATATCTGAAAGGAGGGTGCAAAGAGGACAGAGACAGCTCTTTCCAGCGATGCCCAGCAATAGGGGAAGAGGAAATGGGCACAAACTAAAAGACAGATGGTTTTGTCTGCATATCGGGAAGAATTTTTTCACCATAAGGGTGACCAAGCTCTGGAAGAGGTGGACCAAAGAGTTAGTGAAGTATCCCACCTTGGAGATATTCAACAATCATCTGGCCACAATCTTGGGCAACCACCTCTAAGCGGCCCTTCCTGAGAAGGGGATTGGACATGATGTCCTCTAGATGTCCCTTCCAGCTTCAACCATTTCATGTTTCTGTGATTCAGATAATTTTCTGATATTTGGCAAAAGAATTTCACTTTTGTAATTTTAACATAGTTACGGATATCATTAATAACTTAATTATAAATGTACATAAATAGCTATGGTTCATTGGTTTTGGACTGTGATATGTTGTGATGATTAGAGGCAGACTGGAACACGTACTTGCACACTGATCTAGATCTCCAAGTCTTTCACATTTCTGGTTCTTACACAGCCAAGGAACAGCTATGTTTTGTTGGTCGAACTAAATAGAATTTATATTTTTCTGTAAATGAACTTCTCTCTCCTTTTCTTTTGCATTGGTTTATATTTTGTGGTGTATTCTGCTACTTTAGATTTGCACTTCTTGACAGGTCTACCTTGTGTTACTGATGAAAAAGGATTTTTTGATTGTTTTGTTGAAACTGTAAAACAAAAAAAAAATTTTACTCTTAATTTCTCTTTTTGACAGCTCTTACATGTTTATTCCTCCTCTGTGTATTAAAAGAGTGAAAAGAGTTTTCACCAGTGAAAAATCCTGTGCTTACCATGTAAAACAGGAGGTATGGTTAAGATAGATAGAATATATATATAGTTATATACACAGGCGTTTAAAGTAAATGGGTACTATTTTCAATCCCATTGAAAATGTGTTAGAACATTAAAACATTATAATGAGGCGCTCTGCTGGTTCAACTGGTTATACCAGTTTCAGTTTAGGTGTAGTTTAAACAGGAAGTGTGGTATCTGGAGGTGGAATCAGGAAAAAAGGAGAGACTATAAAGAATACTTCCTGATTTAAGATTTCTTGCATACAGTATGAGGACTAAAATCCACAAATAACTACAGCTACTTTTCTCATTTCAACTTCAGTTTTGTTCTACTCTGTTCCAAAATAAGACAGAAAACAAGAAGTGGAAGAAAAATAAGAAATTTTTTTTTTCCTCCTAGTATACATGTCAGTCTTTTGACATAATCTATGTGTCTTAATTGGTTTTGTTGTTTTGGAGTTTTTTTGCATCAAGAACTTACAGTTTTCAGACTGTACACTGTTTCCATCCTCCTAATGCTTCCCATTTTCCACAAGTGAAAGTCCGGACACAGGAATTGTTGAAGATCCACTCCAGTCTAGAAGATTAGCTTCCCCGTGGCAGAGGGTCTCCCCAGGGAGCAAATCAGGATGCAGTCAGAGAGCATTATTGCCACAAACTGGAAAAATCTGGCCAAATGCTTTCACTTTCTGTCCTGGATGCTGTAGGAATAAGGGCACTTGACTTTCTGCTGGGCTGAGAAATCATTGGATCCACCGAGCTTCATCCAGTTTCATGTAAAAAGATTGATAAGGGAGTTTGACTTACACATTAGCATAACTGAAGGTGGACTTAGGATAGTATTTAGTCTATAAACCCTCACAGATGCAGTTTTATCGGGTCTATATGAACATACACACATACACCATTGCAGTTCAAATCACCTAATATAGGACTGTACAGGATTCAAAAGTGTTCATTTTAATTTGAAATTGGTTGAAAAAATATATGGCTTTTTAGCTAGGATTTTCTCTCCTCTTCTTGACATTAAGATGAAATAAATTAGTTCCCAAATTTAATGATTATTTTGCCTAGCGCTCTGAAACTGCCATTCCTAGGATAAGTGCTTTAGTTCTTTAACGCTTCACAGACACCACACACAAAGAAATTGCTGTAGAATATTGAACTGACCTTATTAACAGAATATTACACCTTGTCTTCCAACTTTTCTTTCCAGTGCAACATCCACTCATTTTTGTTTGGTCTTTTGAATATACCATATTAAACTATCTGTACCTGTATACAAATTAAAGAGACAGGACACGCTCACCCAAAGAGCAACTGTTTACATCATGTATTTCCTCAGTATTTATATCCTTCCTGAGGAAAGGTAATACAAAATAAAACCACATATTTGATAAGTATGGTGAATCAAGAAAAGGCTGCTAGAGAAAAGAAATCTAGTCTCCATTCTTACTTGATATTTTTCTGAAAGAAAGGAAAATAATGTTTTATGGTTTATAGAGCAAGGTCAGAATGGGGCATTTAATTCTCAATGGCCTCCCTTACGTTAATTTTTTTTAAATAATTTTTACCATTTGCAGTAAGAAGAAATTCATGTCTCTTGACAAGATAAATAAAAAAACCCGGTAAAAGAAGTCACATCACATTTTCTTCTTCAAAACTTTCTATAAGTGCAGTTCAATATGAGGGAATTCTGCTTAGACAGTGATATTTTAGATTACAGTCTTTTCCTTGAGATCACTTATTAAACATCGTGGTTTGAAAAGAACCGGAAGGTTGTAGAGAGACAAATCACCCTCCGGGAGCTGTTAACTCTCCAAGAGCTAAACAACATGACTAAAATGTTTGAACCGGAAAGAAACAATGAGGCTTACAGGTATGGGCAAAGAAAACCAGCATGGCACGTTTGGGTTGAAGGGGGTGAAAGAAAATCAATGTAATTCAAAAACAGTGAGAACTTTAAATGAATCACTTCAATTCAGAATAAGAAAAGAGAACGATGGTAATAAATACATAAACAGGTACATACAGATATAAATAAATTCCAATACAAACCCTTACACACATAAACCTGGAATGGGGGAACACAGTTCTTTTACCCTCATAAATATCAGTTCAGTTTGAACTCTTTGGGACAAACTCTTCTTTTGCAATATGTAAGCTTTCTCTGGGTGGCTGGAAAGCTAAGAGTGAGCAGGTTTCCAGGGGCTGTCTCGGCTTTCTGCTGTTCCCAGTTCAAACGTGAGATTCTCTGGATCTCTGGGGGATACATTAGGTTTCCCACATTCCAGCAGAACATGCATGTCACGGGCCAGGCATACCTTCCCACACACAGCAGCAGAAACCTTTTGCAGGCTAACAAGGGAGGGGGAGGGGGAAAACGCATCTACTTTCCTCTTCTGCCCTGGGGCCAAAATCATAAATCATAACAAATATTAATTTATAGTTGACATACTAAAGGTTCTATTGATGTGAGGAAGTGTGTTTTAGGATCTTTTTTATGACCTTAGAAACAGTGAGATGGAATGGTTAGATGTCAGAAAAAAACAGGTACTGAAGAATTTCCTTGCACATGCAAGAATCTTTCTGAGCATTTGTTTTTAATCAGCACTACAATTCTCTTTCTCAGATTATGGCTCTTTATTTGTGGACATTTATCAAAGTTAACTTCTGGCAGAACAAGTGCTGAGCATGCAATACACACTTACAGTGCAATGTTCTGAAAGGAGAACTTGATCCTACAGGAATATGTCTGTATACAACATATATTCTTATTTATCTGAGAAATATATTATTCATTTGGCATTACTGTTCCAGTGAATGAAGTCTCTTCATTGTAACCCCTTTGAAATGAAACAATTTCATATATTCTTCATTTATTTTGGACCTCTGCATATAGAAAACAATGTATTTTTGAACCAGTCTTGAAATGAAACCATAAGCCAACATAAAGCCCTTATTATGCTTTGTGGGAGTTAATTCTTCCTTTAAATTAGATGTTACAAGGCTGATACCAATTGTAGTGTTGTAATATCTTATTTTAGTTACAAAATACCATTTCTCTCCTTCAGAATCCTTCTAAATTTTGAATCTTTGAACAGGAATTGTTCATGCTACATACATACTTAACAACTGTTGACACAATTACCAAGGGTTATGTAACTTGGGAATATTCCTAAACAGTCCAGTTACATCTGAAAAACAAAGTTGGGACAACTGATTTATTGTTGCAAACAATTGCTTTGCATTTGTTTTTGAATCAGTCCAAGGTTTCAGAGGAGGAACAGGATGTTTTCCTATGTGTTGTTTTTGTGCCGGGAAGCCATCTGTTATCTCTGTGAATAATATGCTCTAATTTGGTCAATTTTAAGTTATCTCAGTTCTCATACATTATGATCTGTCACTGGTGCATTTCCTAACTGTTGTCTCTTGCTGATGAGCAGTATGGATCTAACAAACTTCATGTCTAATCACAGACCACATAGGCAGTTATCAAGGTAAGACAAAAATCATCTTACCTTAGTTGTGTTATCGCCAAATTCCTTAATTCTACTACTAACGACTTTTTAATACACTGATTTGTCTTGTAGCAACAAACTTGGATTCAATATCTGAGGAAAAAAGTCTGTTGTCTTGAAATTTAAACTGCATATATCTATTTTAGATAGTGCATTTAGGCTTTATCACTTCTTCCAGTTATCTTATTTCACACAGTAAATCATGGAGACTGTAAGTAATGTGTCACAATCTGAATTAGAGAAAATTAGCAAGTAAAAAGTGAAAGGATTCTACAAATCAAAAGGTTTGGCTGTTCCTGGTTATCTCCTAATATTTGTGTACATCAGGGTGTATATATTTATATTTATATAACTGGAGAGGTACCAGCTTACTAGACGTTAGCAAATGTGACACCCATCTACAAAAAAGGAGGATCTGTGGAACTACAGATCTGTCAGCTTGACTTAGGAGAAAGTTATGGAGCAGATCAGTTTGAGTGCCATTGGGTGGTACCTACAGGATAACCAGGTGATCAGGCCCAATCAGCATGGGTTCAGGAAAGGCAGATCCTGCTTGATTAACCTGATCTCCTTCTATGACAAGGTGATCAGCTTAGTGGATGAGGGAAAGGCTGTGGACATTGTCTACCTAGACTTCAGTAAAGTGTTGATGCTGTGTTCCACAGCATTCTCCTGGAGAAACTGGTTGCTCAGGATCTGTGGAACTACAGATCTGTCAGCTTGACTTAGGAGAAAGTTATGGAGCAGATCAGTTTGAGTGCCATTGGGTGGTACCTACAGGATAACCAGGTGATCAGGCCCAATCAGCATGGGTTCAGGAAAGGCAGATCCTGCTTGATTAACCTGATCTCCTTCTATGACAAGGTGATCAGCTTAGTGGATGAGGGAAAGGCTGTGGACATTGTCTACCTAGACTTCAGTAAAGTGTTGATGCTGTGTTCCACAGCATTCTCCTGGAGAAACTGGTTGCTCGTGCATTGGATGGATATAGCTTCACTGGCTAAAAAACTGGCTGGATGTCCAGGCCTGAAGAATGTTGGTGAATGGAGTCAAATCCAGTTGGCAGCTGGTCACAGAGCTCAGTATTGGGGCCTGTTCTCTTTAATATCTTTATCAACAATCTGGACGTGAGAATCAAGTGTGCCTTCAGTAAGTGCACAGATGACACCAAGCTGGGCAGGAGTGTTGATCTACTTGAAGTTAGGGAGAGTCTACAGGGTGTTCTGGACAGGCTGGATCAATAGGTCGAGGCCAGTGGTATGAGATTCAGCAAGCCCAAGTGCTTGGGTCACAACCACCCCTTGCAACACTCCCGCTTTGGGGAGGAGTGGCTGGAAAGCTGCCCAGCAGAAGAGGACCTGGGAGTGTTTGTTGGTTGACAGTTGCTGAAGACGAACCAGCAGTGTGCCCAGGTGGCCAAGAAGGCCAACAGCATCCTGGCTTGTATCAGCAATAGTGTGGCCAGAGGAGAAGGGAAGCGATTGTCCCCTTGTACTCAGCACTCGTGAGGCGACACCTTGAGTACTGTGTCCATTTTTGGGCCCTTCACTATAAGAAGGACATTGAGGTGCTGGACCATGTTCAGAGAATGGCAATGAAGCTGGTGGAAGGTCTAGAGAGCAGCTCTTAGGAGGAGTAGTTGAGGGAACTGGGGTTGTTTAGTCTTGGAGAAAAGGAGGCTCAGAGGACACTATAACTCTCTCTCAAATGAGGCTGTAATGAGGTGGGAGTTGGTTTCTTCTCCCAAGTAAAAAACAATAGAACAAGAGGAAATGGTCTCAAGGGGAGGTTTAGATCGGATATTAGGAAAAATTTCTTCACTGGAAGGGTTGTGAAGCATTGGAACAGTCTGCCCAGGGGAGTGGTAGAGTCCCCATCCCTGGAGGGGTTTAAAAGATGTGGAGATGTGGTGTTGAGGGACATGGCTTAGAGATGACCTGGTAGTGCTGGTTACGGTTGGACTTGATTACCTTAAAGATCTCTTCCAACCAAAGTGATTTTGTGATTAGTGAAAAGAATCAACCCAAAATCATCTGTGTGTCTTTATGTTTCCGTTGCTGTCAGGTGTTTTCATGTAATTGTCTCTCTTGTTAATGCATAGTCATGTGAGTCTACAATACCAATATAGGCCAAATATATGTGGAACCATCACTTCACTGTAGCTGAGGCAGCTGGACAGACATACTGAGACATATACCTGCTGCTTCTGAAATTTATTAAGCCTGAAAGAATAAAGTATGAGCATTAGTGTGATCTGTAATAGGATTCATATTTTTACATGGAAAATACTTACCCTTCTAATCTAGTCTTCCTTATGTCTATTCTAATAGCATCACATTGTGCAGTTCCAGCATGCAAATAAATGTGCGTCACGGAACCACATATCAGTTACTAAGTCACCGTTTTCCATGTCAGCATTTTGTTCTTGTTGAAAATATTCTTGCTCAGCATGTTTGGAAACTGTTTTTGTGAGACACAACTGCTTTATAATTCATTATGAAAGTGGAAAGTTTTACCTGCAGCACTCTCAGTGATGCTTGGAATATATTTTTTTGTAATTGTTCATATTACCCACTAAAGAAAATATTTGTTTTCCTTTTGAATCCATATGACAATGACAACTTAGATTTCAGTCATGTCTGAAAGATACAGTATGTTGTAGCTAATGCAGTCTTGTTTTAATTGAGTGTGACACCTAGCCTTCATTGTTGCTGAACATTGTACCTTCAGCAGGTTTTTTTATATTTCTGATTACTGATTTGTAATTACTGTTTTCATGTCATGTGTTTTGGAAACTGTCCAATTCATTAAATTAAAAAAAAATCCTTAGCTTGCGTGTAAGCTGAATACATTAAAAGATTTGCAACACTACTATTAAATATATACTAGAATATTTGACCTAGAAATAATTGTATTGAAGGATACCAAACTCTTCTTAAATTTTTTGTTTGTTGTGTCTGATGGAAAAACTTCTGACATTACATATACTTTTCAAAGAACTGCATGAATTAAAATTATTATTGTCTATGAGACTACACACTCTGAGACAGTTATGTGAGTTTGCATCTAACTGGTGTTTCTCTCTTCACCAGGAGGCTGCAAATGCAGTTTTCCTGATTCACTTCGTTATGTTTCAGTGCTTCTTTATGCTATAGAATATAAGCTGTTCCCAATGTCATCTTTTTTGTGCCATACAACCACCTGTAACTTACAATGGAAATAGAATGACTTTTTTTATATTCCCCCCAAATTAGAGTAGATTTATTTAGTGAGCTGCCTTGCTGCAGGAAAATACTATTTTCAACCATATAATGTAGTAAAACTTGTATTTGAGCTATGGCTTGTTGCTGTCTATTATCAGTACCATTCCATTTATGAAAGTGGTTGTCAGTTCTGTGCTTAGATTTTTTTATGTTCTCCGGTTCTTCATCAGAAATAGTCTATTTAAACCGGAACCTTGAAGCAAAATTGCCATAATTTAACAGATCACGACTTGAGAGTTTTAAAGCCATACTGCATGGAAGTTGAATAGCATTTGTGATAAATTGGCTTTTTTAAACTACTTTAGTTTAAATAAAAATAATAACTTTAAAAACGCAAAACAAAACAGGAAAAGCTGAGAAAGCAAACTTTAGCAATGTAATATATAACGTGTTTGGTTAGCGACAAAGTTTTATAGTAACTATTCAGTAGAGAAAGGGTTATAGATTACAGCTTAGTTGAAAAGTTAAAATGTTCTCATTTTTCTTAAAATTTGGCAAGATTGTGTCCTCCTCATGTTGCATGATGCTTTTGCTATTCCCATAGTTACTTTTTAAGCTTATTAGAGTTGGGCTGTTTCATGCCCACAAACGACTGCAGCACTGCTTAGGCACAATACAGCTGTAGCTGCCAGCTGAGTAGCAGCCATGCCGCTGCCGTCAAAAGGCACAAGTGCCCTGGCAAAGCAGGGCTGTCCCCTACCTTCAACTCACAGTTGAGGTAGGGCTGCACAAGGGCAAAGCGTAAGTTTTTCCTGGATGATCCTCCTGTGTAGCCAGCACATCCAAACTCTGCCAAACACTTGTCCATATAATGAAGATGACATTCCATGGCTGTATTAATTGTGATATTTTCATAAATTAGTATTGATTAATACTGATTTTCAAACCTTAAATAAGAAGCACAGAGTATCTGGTTCAGACTTAATCATTTAATCTCCAAGTACTTCAGTTTCTGAAGTTTCCAGAATTTCTGCGAGTAATTTGACACTCTAAACAATTAAGAATCTTGTTGTTATTGAATATAATTTGTTTAAACATACCATTTTTCATCTCAGTATCACAGAGACTGTAATGTATGGGAAGTAAGAATGGCTGAAGGCTAAAATTTAGTGAAATCTCTGGTACTATCAAGAAAAAATTTTCTTCAAAGTGTTAGCTGCGGCCTAGAATTTTGTGTTGTTGTTTAACCAGTTCAGATTTACTCCCAAATCAACTGAAGAAGATAATTCCTGAAAATATGTTCTTTGTCCAAAAACATGGGTTGTGAGTTTTGGTTCGTTTTTTTTTCGTTGGGGGGGGGGGGGGGGGGGGGGGGC
>NW_010425280.1:44664-55459 GCF_000710305.1 Buceros rhinoceros silvestris
TCTTCTCTTTCTTTGATTGTTTTTCTTAATGAAAGGTCAAAGCCCAGGAATGTACAGGAACTGCTGAACTGATAGAAAAAGTTAAAGATTGTCCAGGTTACTTCAGAAATATGTTGCTTTTCCTACACAGGCACAAGGGAGACATCTTAAAACCTGGCAGAAGAGACAGTAGAGACAAAGGTTGGGGAGACATCGTTAGGGCACTAGTGCTGCGGCCAGGCCAAAGCCAGGGGGGATGTCAGGCCACTTGTGGGGGTCAGGATCAGGCCAGGTGAGGAGAATCAGGGTCTGACACAGTTTTATTTTCTAGAGGTAAGCTACACATACATACGTATTTCTTGTTCACATAATGTGAAGTAACTGCCAGTGGGGCCTTCCTCAGTACCTTTGATGGGATGTGAAAAACAGAAGTGACTTCATTGCTTCAGATTCCTATCTAATGGGATCTGGTCTTCTCATAAGCAAGGATTTCAAAGTTATTACAATGTCAGTAACTCACTTATTATTTTACAAAAATTTAAATTGAATCAGAAAGATTCTCCTGACTGGCTCGTTCCACCAAACAAGAAGGTGGAACGTTATTTGCAGCAAAGATATCTATCTCAGTTATTTGCCTGAAAACCTTTGGGAAAGTGTCATTTGATGCTAGTGAAGGTCCAAAAGGACATATATTGCTGTTGGGAAGAAAGAATCAAACAATATCGTATTTGATTCTTCCCACATTAATGAAATGCCCCTTTATGACTTAAAATATTCTGCAATTAGTACTTAAATTTGATCAACCCATTAAAAACCTAAAAACCTTGTCTTAAAGAATCTCGGGTACAATTAGATAGCTTGAACATCTCCAAAGCCATATCACAGTGTGCTCTCTGCTTGAAAATTCCTGTCAACAGGAATGGGTGATAGGTCCAATCTGAAGCATTCAGAAACACTGAAATCCAGAGTTAACAGAGATTGGAAGGATCTGTTGGGGCAGATATGTCTGCTGTCGATGTTGCAGATATAGAAGTCACGGCTACCAACCTTTCTTATGCTACCAAAGAAGCAGGAAAACTGGAGGCCCTTAACCAATTATTTCAATTATTTCAGTGAGTCGCTTGACAGCAGGATATAAGTAAAATTATTCCAACATGGGAAACTATTGAAGAATATGGTGAGTTAGTTATGCTTTCAACTATGTTTATTAATAGCCCTGATTTCAGATGTGGACATATTGACTGTGTTTCCTGTGATCTGCTTGGTTTTGCAGGCAGAAGAGAATACAGTAAGAGAACACCTTTAAAACTGTGAACATCATGAAAATGACAGACTCAGTTTTCTTGAGGAAGATGAAGGCTTAGAAATTCATAATCCTTGTTTGCTACCAAACCCCACTTACTCTTCTACCTTGAAGAAGGAGAATCCTTTCTTCTTTCTTCTTTGATTTAGTTAAGAAGAAAAGATTTGCTACAGATTATATAAATAAATACCATTTGTGTATCAGAACTGCTTGTACGTCTATTCTTGTTAAGTTTAAGATAATTCTACCAATGTTTTCTTTTTTCAAAATAGATAGTTTTATAATATCTCAGTGCCACATGGATTTAATTTATTTTATCCCCATCCTGTTTGGACAGTAAAACATCTTAAACTGTAATACTCTTTACCAATCTTTATCCATTATTTCAATAGGCATAGGTCTCACTTTCCTAAAAGCCTTATTCCATCATGCCAGCTTCCACCAAGAGTCAGATCAGTTAAAGTAGATGGGAGAAGTCAGAAGGTTCCTACAATAGAAGAAATATCTAGCATCACTGCTAAAGAAAACAGAGCAGGCTGTCACGAGTCTTTGCTTGGTTAGTTGCCCTTGGCTAAACTGATGCTCTCAATTATGCTTCAGCCCACAATAACAATTTTAATATTTCACATACTCATGGTTCTTGAAGTGTTTTGGTTGGCTTGTTGAACGAATGAAAACTTGTTCAGCTTGAGACTTTCACCACCTGAAAGGTGCTTGACCAGCATAGTAGGGATGGTAACATAGATCTCCCAGTTTATGCTTGGGCGATTGGATTCACTGACTCACAGCCATACTGGCTGAAGCAGAAGGTAGTGTCTGAAGCTGAAGTTAGGTTGCCTAGCCATGCCTGAGTGTGAGTTTGGAAGGAGCTGTTAGTAATAAAAAGGAAAAATGGACTTGATTGGCAGCCAATATCAAATGCTTCTGAATCAAATGGACATTCTTCCATGCTGGTTCAGAGATTGTAATACCTGTGATAGGCATGAGATCAGAATGTCCTTCCAGACACAACCTTCTTCTGCATGCATCCCCTAGTACCTCAAGAGCGTTAGAAAAATCTTCCTGATCTTGTCCTGAGTGGGATTTCCAAGATAATGATTATTTGGAACCTTCTTTTTGTTTCCGATGGGAGAAGCCACTAACTACCCTGAAACTATCAGCAATATTTGGGTCTCTGAAAACAGTCTCAGAGTTTTACCTTTAGTTTGTGATCCTTGCTCTAAGTTTCTTCGAACTGTAGATGGGTAACCTTCTAGGAAGGTTGGGAAACTCTGTTGCCAGAGGAATTCCTGGGGATACAGTTCCTATTTGAGGAAAGTGGGAGTTGCTAAATTCTTAATTAAGGATTGACTAAAGGTATGATTATTCGTATTTTTAAGGAATCCTATAAGAAGATATGCATGTTTGTACATTCATTTCTTGTGCTCTATTTTCCGTAAATTAGATCCCAAATTTATGAACATCATGATCTCTGTGTATTTCTCTCTGAGAGCTCATCTTAGACCATGTACTCACTACTTGCAACCTTAGAGATCCCAAATGCACAGGTACAACTTGAATTTCCCAAATGAGTTTTGGTTTTGTACCCTTTTGGAGAATTAATGAATATCTCCCTTCAGCAAATTGTGGAGAGTGATAAAGGTCTTCCCTCAGCCTCCTTTTCTCCAGATTAAACAGCTCCTTGTGTGACAGTTCTGACCAGCATTAATATTAGGGTCTGGGATGTTCCCATTTCCATTGGGTCTCTTCATTGTCTCTATGTGGGCCATTCCTTCTCTACTCTCTAAGCTTGCTGTGTCAGCTGATTGCTGTAGCAGTGTCCTGGTTTGAGCTGAAGCTTCCTTGTTTTGGGAAATGGACAGATAGAATTATTCCATGCAGTATGATAATTCCGCATTTAATTGGTGAAGAGAGTCAGGTGAACGTAATGTTACGTCGGGAGCCTTCAAAAGCAGCAGCTCAGGGGCGGATCTCTCTCTTGGCTTCCGGGCAGCGTTGCGGAGGGAGAGCTCCTGATACTCTGCTGGCAGACGGCCAGGCCTGACTAGGCCCGGCTGGGGCCGACCTGGAGAACGACCAGCCCGAGAGCTGAGGGCCTGCACCCCCGGATCGCCGAGGATCACAGACTGTGAACTATTACTGCCGTGAGTCTCATCTGGAATCGGGTGAGATATTCGAACTCCCAGCTGCTCTGTAAAGGGAGGGGTTTTTTTCCCTGCAGTTTTTTTTCCCTTGCCGTGCGGGGTTTCTTCCCCCCCTTCTCCGTCTCGCTGCAGAAAGATCTTTACTCTGCTCTCTGCCTGAAGGCAGCTGCAGAGTCTTCACTCCCCCCTTGCCGCTGGGTGCCTGCCCAGAGCACTGACCTTGGACAAGACTGTTACAGAACTCTGGTTATCTAAGTCCTCTTTTATTAGTTTTTTTTCCTTTCTCAGTTTGTACATATATGTAATAGTGTATAGTTGTGTGGTTTTATTGTTTATTAAAAGTTTGTTTCAGTTTCCCAAACGCAGACCAAGGTGTGAATTTTCTTCTTTCCCCTTAAACCCCTTTTGTCTCTAGCATGACAAAGGGGATTCGTTAAGGAATTTGAGGAGTTGTTACCTCGGTCCCTCGACCCTTAACAAGCAGCCTTACTTGTTTCATTATCATCCAGCTTGAATTTGCTCTAGGGTCTTTTTTTAGTTGTATCTAGGTAAAAGTATAGTATGTCTGGGTGAAAGCTAGTTAGTAATTATGCTGTGGAAGTTCTATAGAGGTAGTAATACCAAATCAGATAACATGTAAAAACTATAGATTTTTTTAGGTAAGAGGTTTTGCCATGTTACACATAAATCCAGGAGATGTAATTTGAGTAGTGTCATCAGTGTATTATTTCACCTAAAATTGCATGGAAATTTCCTAAGAAGGAAGTAGAGAAGGGAAGCAGTGATGATGAGTTTTGGTTCAAGATTTATATTTGCTGTGTTTGTTTAAATCTGTGCAAATTAAGATAAGTTTTCCACCTAATAATCTAATTCTTTTGGACAGTCGTAAAAAATAAAATATAATATGAATTTCAGTTAACACACTCCCACCCATGTACCACCACCACCCCAAAAAAAAAAAAAATGCCATACAGGAGACTCTTCATGCTAGACATTTTAGGAGTCTCAGAGCTAGAAATTATTGGGCTTTCTAAACTCTCTCTGAGAAGGGGTTCAAATAGAAATAATATTTTCTTCTAAATAGGTTGAGAGCTACAAAAAACAACTAATTAAGCAGCGCCAATGTAAACCTGGCAAGCCTTCGGGTTTTTTTTTTTATTCAACAGCTTGCTTGTCTCTTGGAATTTTCTAGTTTGTGAAATTATTGACCTTTCCTCATATTAATCCTCCTGAGTAACATTTTGATTATGAGGTCATTCAAAGCAGAATCTTGTAAAAGCAGATTTTTACATCTATATTGAAAAGATGGATCTATACTCAGTATTCAGATTGGGATACAAACAAAAGAAAACCCAAAGTTAAGAATTCAGTCTGTTCTAGGGTTACTTGTTGAAAGCTAAAAGCCACAGAAGCGTTTAGGCATCAAAGTATAGTCTAAATGCTCTTATAGGCTTCTGAGTAAAACACACAGGTCTTTACACCTGCCACCAGCAGCCAGTTAATCTAGACAGTCCTTAGAATCAGTAAAGACATGATTTCCCACTACTGAAATCCTAAGAACCCTAAATGAGAGCTCTGACATGCTCCGAAGGAGCCGGATTTTCGGAGGCATTAACATATCTGTAGGTATCCCCAGACCACAAAGTACTGTTCTTATCTCAGTGTTCTTATCTCTTCTTTGTAATAGAATTTCCGTAAAAGTTGTCATATTAAGAGGAGAAGGAGTTTCTCATGTTTATTTTCATTTTACAGCTGTAATGGGAAAAATCAGTGCTGGTTTATGTGGTTATGTGGATTAAATTTGTGTGGAACAATCACCTGTGTGCAATTCTAATCAGTCACGTACAAGAAAGATCAGTTTGGATGAGACTCCAAACAGGTACAGAGGTATTTTGAAGAAATTAAGTCCAACTGTACAATAGAAGTTGAGAAGGGGTTGTTTTGTGTATTTTTGCAATGCAAAGGTGGTATTGACTTTATTTACCTCAAACTAGTCCATATCAGCTATCATGTTCTACATTGCATAACATATGACCTAGATCTCGCCTGATACTTTTGATTTTTCCTTTTTAGTTAAAGAGCCTGAACGAATGAATATTGTGTTATGATGACCTATAGTATGATGGTGACAGTATTTGCTGCTCTGAGGTAGGAAAAGAGGAGAGTTTGGGTACTCAACAGTATACATGCATTTTCTATGATGAAGTCAGAAAACAATATAATACGCAGAGAACCAAACCTTAGGTAGTTACCCCCTTGAGGGGAACAGCTGCCCCTGAAGCCAGATTCCACAAAAGTTCATTTTATTAAAAAGTCTGTCCAAGAAGATATACGTTTGTTAGAATTAAAAAAAAAATAAATTGAGTTTAGAAGTACCCAAAGGCTGAGTAGAGACAGGAACAGTGTTTACAGTGACGAAAGATGGGTAAATACCTTTAAGTTAAAGTGCAAAAGTTAACATAGGAACAAATTTACAGAAATGCACTGAATACAGTGAGCTAGAAAATGAGCTGGATGTCTTTAACCCTCACAGTGATGAAGTGAAGAAGCCAGCCTAACAATATTCAAGATTTTTGAATCAGGTTTTCCAGCTTTTTAGTCTTACAGTCTAAGTGACAAGAACACATATTAAAAAAATTTAAAAATCTTTTTTCAGTTTACATTCTTATTTAACAAGACCTGAGTCTGCCTCAGATGAATTTTGCAGGCTGTGAAAATGAAAATGAGTGAAATAATCCACTTGTTAGATCTGTACCACTTGGCATGGAATTGTTTGCAAAACCCTCCATATTCTAACATTTATTGGAAGTTTGGAATGCAATAATATTTTCTGAATTGAATGCCTTAATTATTAGGTTTTGAAAACTTGTTCTCAGTTTGGTCCCTATTTTATTTTCAGTGTAACTAGTGAATTTTGAAAGAAGACAGTTTAACAAAACAAAACAAAAGTAAAAATTAGATCCAGTACTGCATAATAATCACACTATTGAGTTTCTAAATATAAGTTTGAGTGGGGGTTCTGTCTATCTAGTATGCATTTAGATAGAAATTTTTATTCGTAGATGTCTGTGTACACTAGCATTTCACTTAAGAGTTAATAAGGATCCTGAAATTAGAAAGCACAAAAATCTTATCATTTGCCTCCAATGCTGTGGTCATGTCTGAATCCCAATAAGGACAAAAATATCCTGGAGAACGCTGTGTGAGTTATAAAACTCTTGTTCCATGTTCTGTTAAGTTTATGAGATAGAATATCTGCTATACCTGACCCAGGGTGATCTAGGAAAAAAAAAAAATGGTATTCAGAGTTTTCACACAGACATACACAAAGAAAAAAATTGATAGAGTATGAGGAATAAGAGAGAAAAATGTTGAAACTCGAATAATGTCTTTAATTTACTCTTTGATACAGAAGCATAAGTATCGACACCTCTGGACTATGCTGAATAATACAGGGTTGGTTTTGGGTGTGGTGGGGGTTTGTTTGGTTGGTTGGTTGGTTTGGGTTTGGGTTTCTTTTGTTGTTGTTGTTTCTTTGGGTTGTTTTGATCTGACCATTGTTTTCCTGAGTAAACAGCATCGGGACTATGGTTTTGGTTATTTTTCACCTGATCTGATGAAGCTGTGCAACATAACATATGTATGTGCAGTGGTTTTGAAGCTGCATAGGACTTATGTCCAGTAGTTTGCCTTGATTTTCACATTGCATTACGTTGAAGAGATTGTTAGATGAAAAAAAAAAAGAAAAAACCCATAATTTTCAGTGAAAGATATATAACTATAAAAAGAATGACATAGATATCAATAATATCACTAAGCATGAAAATCACTGTTTTTCTCACTCTGTCAGAATTCAGAATATTTGTCCATTCCATATATTTATTGTTAAAGAAAGTGTTCTGATCATAAAAATACTATGGGTCTTTGGTGACATTAAAGCTTAATGTTGCAAAATACAGATCTTTGAAAAGCATTGAAACTATCGACTGGTTTTATTTTCCATTCTTTTACTTCCTGTCCCAGTAGGAACTAATTTTCTTTAGCAAGATCAAGTTGTAATGCATGTGTTTATTAAATGTATATTCAAATCCTGCAATCACAGTCAAACTGCTGCAGCATTCGCGTATTGTAGCCTGGCTACTGTAGGTGCCTCTGTATTAGAAATTACTTTTCCCAAGGGTTGCCTCTAATGAAGAAGTCGATGACCTGTATATTACAACCAAAATGCTCAAGCTGGTCTTGCAGATGAATGCTTTTGATTATTGTCTACAGTATGCAGAATTCAATTTCTATTTACTGCAAAGAGCTTTGGGTTTATTTGTACATATATGTGGTTTTGTATTTGAAGATTTGATATTAAAGTGTGTTAAACAAAGCCTTCTGATTTAAAATTTTAAATTTTATTGAGAACTTAAATACAAAAAATTAAACATGTTCAATGACCATTCACTATTTTAAAATCTATAACTATATGAAAAACAGAAGAAAACTCAAGCTTAGACCAAAGGTATAGTTTAATCTTGCTTACTGTTATATATAAACTGGTAACAATAAAGATAATTTACTACTTATCATAACAGAAAAAGTTTAGACAGATATGAAAAAAAAGCCCCTTTCTTAAGAAATTAAGATTAGACCAGTTCTAAGTCTACAGAAATCAAAATACTTTAATAAATAATTTGTATGTGTTTTGTGGAGGGAGGGGTTGGGAATTTCAGAAAGAGAAAAGATATTTATTTGAGCAACAGATTCCCTTTTTTCTAGTCTAGAGATGAATAAAGCAAAAATCTTCATTGTTAAAAATCTGGGTGTGCGTCATTTCCAAATGGAAAACTCCTTCTTACAATCTGATCATTTCATTCTTTCAGCTCAGCAAGGATCTACCTTCCAAAATGAAGAATATGACATTTAAAAATGACACACAAAAAGAAAGACACAGGAAGAACTATCGTCTGGTAAGCCTTGGATTACTTATTTTGTTGATTAGTATTTGTGTTTCTGGTAAACACAGAAGGCAAAAGAAGATGAAAGTTTGGCTGCACTTGCTAGGTTTAATAGGCAGGAAAAAAATTGGAATTGCATAGTAGATATTATATTTATATTTTCTCTACTTTGAAAAGAGTATGAGCAGAGGAAGGAAGGCTCAAAACACATCTGAAGATATTTGAGAACCATTGTACAATTTATGTCATGTCTGTATTAAATCTCACTATGTTTACAGGTGACTCCTAATCTTCAGAAGGAAAGTGCAAAGTGGTAGTAACTTATGCTTTTTATCTGATTTCTAATTTAATTAAGAATTCACGACTATCAGAATATCTTCTGAGAAGACCACAAGCAGCTACAAGCCACTTGGCACCATTTTTTCTCCAGCTTATGTGAAGCAAATAATGTACATGGGCAGTAGAACATCCAGAAGGCAAAATGGGATTAAAAAATAGTCCATTACAAAATACGGAAGGAACAAAGGAAGATTCATGGAGGAAGAAAGACAATAAATGGGCAGGACCTAAAAGATGACAGAATTAGAGAAACTTAGAGAACCAAAAGAAACTGCCTCTAAGGTCAAAGACAGTGCCTTAGAGGGGTTCTGAATGTGGCTGAGAGCACTTTTAGTTAAGAAGGAAATATTTCAATAATGTTACATCGTAATGGTGAAATAAGGGTGGATGGGAGATGATACAGGAGGGGCTTTGACAATGTTGTATAATTACTTTTTATAAAGGCAACTATGGGCACCAAATAATGGTGAGCAAAATGTTAAGCTACTGTATCCGTGCCCATTAGGCAAAATGTTTATTATCTTCGTCAAGTATTCTCTTAGTATGTTCACTTTATTAATATATTACTAAGATGTTTTCTGTCATTGACATTTTCTCCTTATTAGTCTTAAAATTTTTTGAAAGGGAAGGACAGGAAAAACAAAGGGGACAGACTGAGGGTTCCCAGGAAAAAAATTATCCTTTTGGCACAGAGCAAGGACAGTTTAATGCAGAAAAATTCAGGAAGTGTTTAGTGCAATAGGTTGTGATAATGTGACAAACATAATTTATTCATCATCTAGAGGATAAAGAGGTAAAAGCAAAGGGTTGATAGAGGAGTGATGAAAGGATGAATAACACAGGAGCAGAAAAGCACAGTTGATAGGCTGTCACCAGGATCTGGAGGATAAAGAACTTGAATAGGAGCCTTATATGTGTTAGTGAAGTATTTTGTTAGCCTGTTAACCCTTTCCCAAGATCCTCTGTTCCCTTCCTGTGCCATGTTTCCTAAAAAATTCTTGAGGAGTTTTCACTTTGTATTTATATGTAAAAATATGATCAGAATACTAAGAAAGATAAGGAGACAAAATTAAAGCTGTTAATAATTTGTATAAAACCATGAAGGTAACTACTATAATAGGTCCTATTATTTGTTTAAACAAGGAAAAAAAAACCTTAACTTACACTTGTAGATACAATAAACAGCATATACCTGGTGGGCTCGAAAGAAATTCTCAATCATCTGAGACACCCGATTCTGATTGGCAGCAAAGCTTCCTTTTGTTTTTTAATCAAGGTTAAAAAAAAGAAAGATGTTTTTCTGCAAGAGTTATACATACCTTTAATACATTATTTTTCTCAACGAATGAGTTCTGGGGAAAATTGTGGTTTTAATATTAGTAACTTGGTTTTTTTGTCCTGTTTTGAGTGCATTTAATAAAGAAGAAAAGCTACAATTCAATAATGATGAGAGAAATTTGAAGTGCTCCTCTAACACTGACAAGGATCTGAAAAATCAGTCTTATGAACTTTTGTATTATACAGTTGGCCCAATATGCATAATGGAAAACAGTCTGTCTGTATCTGAAAAGATGACTAGCTGGACATTCCATTACACTGCAGAGCAATCTCAACTTACAAAGAGATGCAAACAGCTCAACATTTGCTATTTATAAAGCAATATTAAAAGAAGTAGAAGGAAATTTGTATTCTCAGGAGTGTGGAAAAAAGGAATCCCTAATTTCTGTGGCTTTATAATTCTGTCCTTTATGCTGCGTACCCACAGATTATCTAAAATCAGACAGGGTGAAACTAAACCATTAGCCTTTCATAAACTTCACAAAGCAAAGTGAGCCCACAGCTGTAATGCAAAGATTATGAATCTGGCAAGAATTAAGATGTGATTCAAGAGACTCTCTCATCCCACTGTGCTGGGATGCTTTTCTAACATCAGCCATATAGAGAAACTACAGAGTACGGAGATGAGCAGGATTCTCTTTTCCCTTCATCCAAGCAGATTTTGGTCACGGTTTTGTTACTTCATTCTTTACTTGTTTCCTTTTAGTCTATTGTAGTGTGACATAAATTATATATATATTTTTTAAATA
>NW_010425281.1:0-4068 GCF_000710305.1 Buceros rhinoceros silvestris
TATTGTTTATTAAAAGTTTGTTTCAGTTTTCGGAACACAGACCTAGGTATGAATTTCTTCCTTCCCCTTTAAAACCCTTCTGTCTCTGGTAAGACTGAGGGAATCGTTAAGGAATTCGAGGAGTGGTTTACCTCGGTCCCCTCGACCCTTAACAACCACCCAACCAGGATGAGGAGGAATATAAAATATCCTATAAGCAGCTGGGTGAAGTCCCACAATCACTACCACTTGTTCTTGGGGCGAACTTCAACTCACCAGATGTCTGCTGGAAATACAATACAGCAGAGAGGAAACAGCCCGGGAATTTCCTGGTGTGTGTGGAAGATAACTTCCTCACAGAGCTGGTGAGTTAGCCAGGTAGAGAAGATGTCCTGCTGTACCCATTCTTCATCAACAGAGAAGGGCTTTGTGCATGATGTAATGGTTGAAGTCTGTCTTGGACCAAGGTATGTAGGTAGGTGTGTTGATCCTCTTGAAGGTCAGAAGGCTCTACAGAGGAATCTGGCCAGAGTGAATCCACTTCTAGTGGAGGTTCAAGTATGAGGTTCAACAAGGCCAAGTGCTGGGTCCTGCACCTGGACCACAACACCCTCCTGTAAAACTAGAGGCTTGGGTATGAGTGGCTGGGAAGATGCTCAGCAAAGGAACAGGAAGTGTTGGTCAACAGCCTGCTGAATTAGCCGACAATGTGCACAGATGACCAAGGCGGCCAACACCATCCTGGTTTTTACTGGAAAAAGAATGTCCAACAAGACTAGGGAAATGATCATCCCCTTGTATTGACACTGGTGAGGCCATGTCTTGAATATTGTGTTCAGTTTTGAAATCATCTCTACGAGAAGGATATTGGGTGCTGGACCATGTCCAGAGAAGGGCAAGGAAGCTGGTGAAGGGTTTAGAGAACAGGTCTTACGAGGAGTAGCAGAGGGAACTGGGATTATTCAGCCTGGAGAATAGACAATCAGAGGAGATCGTATTATCCTCTATAACTACTTGAAAGGAGGCTGTAACGAGGTGGGGGTCAGCCTATTCTCCTAGGATGAGAGGAAATGGCCTTAAGTTGCATTGGGGGAGTTTTCCTTTGGATATTAGGAAAAAAATCTTCAATGAAAGGGTTGAGAAGCATTGGAACACTCTGCCCAGGGAAGTGATGGAGTCCCCACCCCTGGAGGTATTTAAAAAACATATAGACGTGGTGTTTAGCAACATGGTTTAGTAGTAACCTGGCAGTACAGGGTTAATCGTTGGATTTGATATTAAAGGTCTCTGAACTGAAATAATTTTCTGTGATTCTGTGTAATTCCATGCATGCACTGCATTTTAGAAATACAGTATTTCTTCTGAAGTGGATTTCCAGTTTTCCTGGACTGTTCATATTAATTAAATCACATCAAAAACATCACTTTTAGGTTACAGTACATTTTCAAAAGAAAGATAATCCCAACACAGAGTAATTTTCTAAGAATTAAATCAAAATATTGTGCTTAATTTTCATTATATTTTATTCTAAAAAATCATACAAAAACAATGATGAAAAAAATAAGTCTTAGAAAAGCTACTGAAAAGTCAGGTGGCTCCTAATGATATTCTTGATCTGATCCCTGCCTACATAATGGCTTGAACCAAGCCATTAAGTAGTACCACCTCTTATTGTTTCCAGGTTTTGGAGTGTTCAGATTTAGAACCGTATTTTGGATATGAACTAGCATTAACCTTAAAAACCTCATCTGGAATTATACTAAAAAGTATTTTAAAATTAATTTTGCTGGTTTAAAATAATAATTTGTTCTATAGCTATTAGGTTGTTTCCTGTAACCTAGAAAACTATTTCATCACTATTAACAGTGCAAGTCTTTTATATATGTATATATTCTACCCAGAATGCTTTCCCTGGCATTCTAACAAATCATTTGAACACTGAAAACAAATTTAAATTAATTATAAGATTCTCTTTTCAAATTCAATCCTTTGGGAAAAATCATTCACTAGCAATAAACCAAAAAAATGTTGACCTCAACAAAATTGGAATCAAAAACACTGGGGTCTTCTTGTGTGGTATTAAATTTTACACAGTTGCTAAGCTCAAAACTAAATTATCACTCTCCTACGTCTAATTTTATTAATATATGCAAGTCTGAGAGCATTTTTATAAGTCAGTATTCATTAGTTTAGTATCTCCAAAAACCTATACAGTTTCAAGCAAACACATCAGCTCCGGAAACTCGATGTGTTCACTGTGAGTGAAATTCCTAGTGGCAGAAGCAATTCCAGCAAATAAACTCACTGCTGCTTCCTTTGCAGTGTCACATAACTACTCAACAGAAAACAGGCTGTGGATTACATTTTGCAGGTCCTTCAAGAAGTTGCTTTTCAGTCTTCGCTCACAGTCACTTAACTCTTTCTGGTAACTGCATCATCTCTTCAAGTCAATGGGATGTTCCTTAACATTCACAAATTCCAAAATACTTTCAGAAAACAAGGATTATGCCTGCTGTTACTACATAATAATAAATAGAGCTAACATATATAAGAATTTTTAATAATACGGGAGAGAAAGCAAATTAAATTTATACAATTAAATAATGAGCTTGCCCTGAAATAACATCTTGACGTATTAACTTCAGACCAAAAAACAGTTTAGCAAGTTTCCACAGTAGTGTAGAATATCCTGTTTCCTACAAAAGCATTAATCATTGAATTGTACCATTACCTTTGATCTTTGACCTTGCTTTATTTCTATTGACATACGAGGGAACACGTATATACTGATTTTTGACAGTATGCAAGTAAAAAGACATCAAATAAAAACAACCCTTAAAATGAAGGATGAAAGACCATTTACATAGTTGACAAACTTTGCAATAAAAAAATGATTCAATAGTATTGCAGGATTTCCAGGAGTATGAACTATCTATACATGTATTTTTAAAAGAAATTGAAGATATGAAATCAGTGGATAGTAAAAAGTCTTGAAAAATCTTCCACTCTTGAAAAACTTGACCAAAAAGCTTTCATTAATTTAGGTAAATGAGTTATAAAATAGGAACATGTGTGTGTGTGTGTGATGGCAATACATTTGTAATTCGGTAATACAATTAATTTGTACAGATCTCTACGATATGAAATTTTCATGAATTCACCTATGATATGACATTTTTCTGATGTCATGTGACTTAATCCTGGCTAAAGAGAACCAAATGAAAATACAACATTTGTTTGATAACAAGTTCTTCCTAGACAAAAAGAAAGCAAAAAAGCAAAATATATTATCCACTTCCCATTTCCCTCACTCTGAATAAGATCTTTAATTTTCACCTGTGCAGCTTTGATTTCACTTTCATCCGGAGTTATGGTGACTGCATAGTTGAGAATAGTTTGTAATAGTTTATTTTAGTTTATGCAAAGTTCAGAATTTTTGCTAATAGAGTTACTACAGTCATTTATATGACAACCAAGTTCACTAGTGTGAAAGTTTCTGCTGCTCTTTAATATGTTCAAATATGACAAGAAATTATTCCACTGAGTTACATAGCATCACAATGAATACGCAGAGAGGCAGATTTTGGCCATTTATTATTTATTTCTAGTGGGAGTTGACTACACAATGAATTTGGAAAAAAATGTAAGTAATGAACTAGTACTAGACAGGCTGTGGTTGAACAACACACAAACTAATAGTGCATGAACAGTTGGAAAAACAATATTCACTCTTTTTGTCTTGTTATGATAAATAAGAAAACAGTCATGACAGTATTGCATAACTATTATGATTAGGGTTTGGCTTAGCTTGTGAACAAAGAGCAAGCAAGAAATAATAAGGGAAAGACAAAAGATCTGATCTAGGGAATTCATTCTAGTTAACTGAAAATGCAGAGGGAAAAGCAGCAAAAAAATTGTTCACAATTGGGTATTTTATTTTTGTATTTTATGCTTTGATTATCTTGCTTTACTGTCAAAGAAAAGTCTAACAAGAAACAGTATTAAAAAAGAAAAATCTGAAGTACAAGTATAACTTTCACTTGTGTCCTGGTTTGGGTTAAACTTCCTGGTTTGAGCCGAAACTTCCTT
>NW_010425282.1:0-320 GCF_000710305.1 Buceros rhinoceros silvestris
AGGGCGCTGCCCTCCCGACCGCTTACCTCCCTTTCACCGTCACACCGCGCTTCCGTATGAGCTCGTCCAGAGACAGATCCGCCATCTTGTCGCGGGGCCCAGCGGTTAGACGCAGCGACTGAGACCCGGACGTGACATCATGTTTCCGCTTCTCGCTCCGCCTCCAGAAATCGGGCAGGCCCCGCCCCCAGCCCGGCCCGAGTGCGCGACGCGGAGGACGGACGGGGAGGTCGTCCCATAACCCCCAGCGGCGAACAACTGCTCATTTACATACGGTCCCCGGCACGTCCCGCCCCGGTTCGAATAGGGACACCGGGACC
>NW_010425282.1:590-870 GCF_000710305.1 Buceros rhinoceros silvestris
GGCCCGCGGGGCGGAGAAGTGGTCGTTATGCCTTAAACGTATGAGTAAGGAAAATAACGACCCGGGGTGACGCCCGGGTCCTCACTGCGAATGTGAGAGGAATTTTTGCGCGGGTACAGGTCGCCCCCAGGTGGCCCGCCTACTTCGCGGGATGCCCGGGTGCTGCGATCTGCCCGTTCCTCAGTGCCCACGGTACAAATGACAGAGCGGGGCCGCGAGCTGTGCCTGTGCGGTGGTGCTGCGGCGCAGAGGCGCAGACCGGCGCTCGCCAGGTGCAGTG
>NW_010425282.1:955-3272 GCF_000710305.1 Buceros rhinoceros silvestris
CCCCCCCAGCCATAAACTCCTCTTCTCCCCGTGCCACCCCGCCGTCCATCAGCCCGACAAAAAAACCCGCGCAGCCTTGGGTGGGGGCGAGCTTCGGCGTCTGTACCCACAGGACGGTGGCTCGGGTTGCACCAGGCGCCCCAGTGCTGCCGGGCCTCCCTCCAAACGCCCTTTGCAGCACGGCACAACCCCCGCCCCCCCCAGCGCAGGGTTTTTTCCTGTTGCTGAAGACACATCACCGAAGCGCAGAGCTTGGCTTCTGCCCGCAGCTCTCTCTCTCCTCGGGAGGGTCACCATTTGCGTCCTGCCATCTCGCTGCCACAACGCCCTGAGCTGCAGCATGCCTGAGGCATCGCAGCGTGCAAAGCAGTGTCCCCCGCGTCGCTGTGGAGCTGCCGGGCTGTGCGTGCTCCACGTGAGATCCACAGGGAAGGTTCCTGGAGGAAGCTCTAGGACTTCAGCAGAGAGGGAGCTGACAGTGAGGGCTGGGGACAAATGCCGAGAAGACAGGAGCAGCTGAGGCCCCTGCTCACAGCCACGCGAGCTCAGGATCCTACACCACAGCTTCTCTCAAGAGCATTTCCGGCCTTGAGGAGTTTCCAGTCATTCCAGTAGTGATGCCAGGTCACGGCTTAGCTGTCCACTGATACTTGGTCTGGATCGAGGGTGGCACATGACTACGCCGCTATCAAAGTGGGGTACACGATAATACGTTTATGCCGCTTTTGTGATGCCTTTCTGCAGCTGTGGAGATTCTTGACCAAACTAAGATGATGGGGCGGATGATGTGTGACAACTGCAAAGGCTGCTGCTGCAGAACTAACAGGCCACATTTCCTTGTGCCAACTTGTGTGAATGTAAGGGCAGCCCAAGTGGTTCCAGACCAGAGGGCCATCTACCCAGTACCCTGTTTCCAAGGGCCCCCAGTGGCGGGGGGGTGGCCATTGACCTCACTGACATCTGTGCGGCTGCAACACCCTTCAGCAAGCACTTCCACTCTCTGCTGTGTGGTGAACTACCTCCTCCTGTTTGCTTTGCTTCCATCAGCCTAGTTCTTGCAACCGAAGGTGGAGAGTGCGTGCGTAGCTCCTACCCAAGTTCTCTTCCACCTGTGCTCCCCTAAGTCATTTTCTCTCCAGGTGGAGTCCAGGCCTGCTCACCCCTTCCTTCAGGGTGGCTCCCTTCCCTCTGCAGGCACCCCCCTTCCCACACTGAAGTCTCAGCGGGAGGCTGGTTAGGGGGCAGGAGCCATGCTATCGTGGGAAGGAAGGGTCTAAACCTCACCATCTTCCCTTTCCTGCGTGTACAATTGTTTTATGCTTCTCGTGAGACTCAGCAAGCTGCAGCTCATCTTTCACGGGTCTCTCCCGGTTCCGCCTCCCAGCTGTGCCTGAGAAGTCAAATATTTGCTCAGGGATGGGCCTCTGCCTCCCTTCTGGTGGCTGTGGGAGGGGTGAAGGTGCAAGCAGCAGCAGAGACCTCCCTGAACGCAGGGGTCCCCACCAGGGGCTCCTTGTCCAAATGGGCTGGGAAACTCTGGCCTGCCTTTCTTTTTCAGAGGTGGATTCCTTGGAGCGTGTCTCCCTCATGGGCTGAGACACAGGGCACAAAAGTCAGAACAGAGGAGACTGTTTCCCCATCTCAAACCAATTTCCTTTTGAAAACAGTAATTAGGGAATTAGGCGAAGGACGTCATATTAACCTTGGGGTGGTATGGGGCACAGCATCCCACTTAAACTGTCACCTTCGTTGAGTCGTACAGAGACACAAGAAAGACATGGCCAGGGAATCAGGTAAGTTGCCGTGGAGCAAGATCACATGATTACTCAGTCCAGATAAAGTCCATCCATCACGGTGCCTGCCCGCAGTGTTAGATGTGCTTCGCAGCTCTTCAGAGGACAGAAACCTGCCTTCCCACTGTGGTGAGAAGCTAAATACCTTTTCCAGCCGACTTCAGTGAGGAAAGCTCCTAACCATCCACACTGTTAGAAACCTCAGTTCTTCTCTATTCGGTGTATCAAAACTAAAATTAAAACAAAATTGTGTATGTAGGCAACACGCTCCCCCTTGACTGCGTTAACGCCATCACCATAACCATCACCTCGATGGAGAAACATTTTGTATGAAAACGTTTAAACAGCTCTGTGGTTAAACACCAGGTGGAATTAGCTGCCGTAGGGGTAATTTTTCTGTGTCGGGTTTTGTGCACTGAAGGAGAATCCTAATAATTGTAATAACAATCTCCTGACGTTACATATTCCTTTTTTGTCCAGGCGGAAGATACAGAGACATTAACAGTCTCGACGGTTACAGCAGG
>NW_010425282.1:3417-8323 GCF_000710305.1 Buceros rhinoceros silvestris
GTTTGATCTGCAGTCCTTGTTTCTGTCTGTAAACTGAGATCTTTGCTACCCTGTTAATTATGTATTAAGATGCATGTTTCCTAGCAGGAACAAATTCTCTTTTAAAAAATAACAACAGAAAAAGAAAAAGGACAAAATTTGGGATTTAGCTCGGACTAAAACAAACACTTGCAGAAGTAATGGGCTATTGCTATTATGGCAAAAGTATTAGCAAACACGTGGGACTGGCCATTTTCTCTTCTAATTCCTTTGCCGGAGCACTTCAGCTATTTCTGTGGGACGTAAACCAGAACAGAACAGGACCTGTCATGGTGGTGTTGATTTTTGTCCAGGTTAGATGGGGATGTTGCAGCAGAAAGGCTGATTCTTGGAGCCTGGGTGTTGGCTGCCGGGGTGTTCGCTTGTCAGCCTGGTTTGACTGGACTGCCTACTTGCTGTGTGATGACCTCTGGATAGCTGGCTGGTTGAATACCATCCTCACAGCGTGAGCTTTATATAGATGGAGATTCCAAGGGAATACAGTACTTTCTCAGCTTTCTGCTACATAACATAGAACAGGAATCTGAAGTAATACATGGTTCTTGGTGGAAAAAGTATGCAGTTTTCTTTTACTCAGTGGCAATAAGACTGGTATGTCCAACATAGATGGAGATTCCAAGGGAATACAGTACTCGCCCTCTCCTAAGCCTCCCACGTGTCTGACAGCCCGTTGTGATCACGCGCTTGTCCCAGCATCCAGCACTGGCGCTGCCACTGTAAGCATCTCACGAAGCATTTTAAAATTCTGAGCTTTCTTACTGGTTGCAGTAAGCTTACATTTTCCAAAACTGTGTGTTACTTGTCGTAACTATTCAAAGGAAAGTTAGTTTTGTTTTTTAGGGCTGTTTTACTTGCAACTCCAGTTCGCATTTGTGCAACGAACAGTCCTTTTGATTTCTTTAGTAGTGTTTGGACTTTGCTCTTTAGCTCACCGTAGTTTTCCTTTTAGCCCAGGTTTTGAATCTTCTGTGGTTGAGCTGCAGGAACATTAGGAAACAGGTTCTCAAACGAGCTTGGCAAATTGAAGAACTGGTCTGAAGGAGGTAGGGTGCTCCTCAGTTAGGACAGATGTAAAAGGCTGTATCTTGAATCTCTGTTGCGCTGGTTTGTCCGAAAAGCGGTATTTCTGCATGGAGATTCCTCCCGTAACGCAGATACCTGCCACCCATTTCATTTTTCAGAAGCTGGGAAAAGACCATATTTGTCCTTGATGACCTGTTGGTTATCCCGTGTGTGTCATTTAACCCACAGCAGGGATGGTTTGTTTGTGGGGTGTTTTGTGAATATTTATTCTACGCTCTAGTCACAGATGGGACCTTCTTCACCTGGCTGTAATTGCGTGGCTCTTTCACTTAACGGTATTTGTGCCCTCCTGGTTATCTCCAGCTACCAGCATCTGCCGGCAATGCCTACGGCCACTGCGCACCAAGCAGGAAGCATCTCGGCAGTCTGCCATGAACTCCCTGCGTAGAGACAGACATGCAGAGGTGCACTAACCACACGCGCTCTCTTGGCAGCCACAGGTCCCTTCCTTCTTTTGGTTGATACTTGCTCAGTCAAAGTTTATTTTTTATTAATATTAGACTCCAGGACCGATACGAGCTTATACTGCAGGCTTGAAAGCACAGCGTTGATTCACAACTGCAGCAAGCGCTAACAGTAGGAATTAAGCAGTAAGTTCTTTAGGATGTTAGAAATGTTTAGGAAAATTGGTCCCTGCCGCACATAGCTGAGTATATGGTCCAGAATGTAATACAAACCAGACTGAAAAAGGGGAGTTTTAGTCCTGTTCAGTTCCTAAACCACTCTTGCCCTCTGCTTTGCCAGTGCGTGTCAGGGGCATCCTAAATCTAGGAATCGCTCAGGAATAAACTCTTGCGGTGTAGAGGTTTCCATGGATGTGAAATTCGAATTAAACCCGTGTTTCCCATACATGGTTAGCGTATTTTCTGCGTTGTTTATTTCTAGCTAGATAAACAGTGCTTGATAAATATGAGTTGTGAAATGCCAGTTAAATTTGTCCAGTAATTAATTCCACAGGTATTTGCTCTGAAGCACAGCTAACCTGTTATCCTGTTGATGTTGTTGCTCTTTTAGCTGGTTTATTTCAGCTTGAGCTGGGCTCCTCCTGCGAGGGACCCCCCTCAGTTGTTTCTCTGTGCTTTTTAAGGCCTCACAATCCATTATGTGAGGTGTTCATGTGCCTGTCCATGTGAAAAAGCACAGGCTTTTTGTCCAATCAGCTTGTTTATTAGCTGCTTTTCCTCTACAATGATTGGAGTAATATCTTTCGAATTTTATCTGCTCATGCACTTTCACTGTCCTCCCATCTTACCTGCACCTGGGTCTCGTCTGTCTTCTGTTGACTTCAGATGGAATGGTTTTGCTCCTTCTTTGAAGGTCTTTTCCTTGAATTGTAATTTGGTCCAGTTTATCTCATAGTGCAAGACTACTGCCAATACTTCTTCATTTCAATTAAGCAACAGTTTAACTAGTTCGTGGTTTGCAGCCTAAGACCTCAGCATTCCAGTCACTCATGCGAAGCAAAGTCACTTGTGCTAAGCTAAGCAGAACAAGTTTCAATTCAACCTAATTTTAAGCCATCACACAATTAATTCTAATATTCTACAAGTAAACTATTTTAATTCCCAACAACCCTACAGGTCTGAAGAGCAGCCATAGTGCCTCAGCTACCGGGATACTCCTGCATCACTGGTAGGATGATGACATAACGCAGACGAAACCTTTCCAGATGTCAGGTGCAGGATCTAATCCGCTTGGCTATGTGAGTTTATTTGTACAGAGCTCTTGTCCTGCAGGAAATGTTGTCTCTGGCAGGGATGAACAAACTTTGACTCCCAACGTTTACCATCCATCTGTAAAACGTGAGGTGTAGAGATATGGGTAGACTTGCCCGCCTTCTTCTGGATGAAGAATCTACGAACAGGGAAAAGGTCTTACTTAGGTCTAGGTCAGAACTGTCTTAGCCTTGTTTAGGTATCAAATGAGACCAGCTGAGGGAGAGGCTTTGGTATTGTTGTGTTGACTGGACAAGGGAGGGGAAGAGGGGGAGGAGGTGGTGGGGGCTGTGGTACTGTTCTCAGGCCCTGGAAGAGTCCACTTGTCCCCAAGAGGGACAGGGTGGAAGAAGTTATGGGAGAACAACATTTCAGCAGCAGCATTTCTCTTAGTTATGTTATAGAGCCAAAGAAGGAAGGGAAGAAAGTTCTGGGGTATGTCATGATTTCATCCTGTACAACACGGAGGAAGGCAGGATGTATCTGTGTGACTCAATTGGTTCTTCAGGGACATTCTTGTTTGAGGCTTCAGGCTATCTCAGGACAGCACAGCAATAGCAGCCACATCCTTTACTCCTGTGCCCAGCGACTTTTCTAGAGCAATGGGGTTTTTGTGATTGCACCAAAGTGCTTATCTGGGACATTTGATGCTCAAATCCCACATCTCATCTTGCTTTGCTGGTAGGAGTGGGTCCGGGAATGCAACCCACACCAAATGTACAGCCTAGCTCACCATGCCAGTGCACTGGGTGTTCACTCTGGGTGAAATCTCACCCTGAAATATAAAGAACTGGGAAAAGGGGTTGTGTTGAATCACAGGCTACATGTTGTTCTTTGCACCAGGAATTGTTAGAGCCTGGCAACAGGAAAATTTCAGAGAGACAGGTCATGGCACGGAGACGCTTCATGGCAATCAGCAGACCTTTGCTGCTAATGGATGAAGTACCTGGTCTGTTGTGAGTGGTCAAAAATGCTGTAGCTGCGCGGGAAGGAGGCAGTCGTTCACTCAGAGACGGTGCACTCTAGGCCAAAGGACACCTTTTGCAAGGAGGGAGAAACTGTTGCTCCTTTGAGATCAGCTGAGCATATGTAATAGGAAAAGGTGTTTCAGGAGTACCTCAGAGCCCAGGTCTGCTGGGTTCTGTTAGGTGCTGTACAGACAGAGCAAAAACTCTGTTCCTGCTGTTAGCAGAGACTAGGAAGTGTGTGTGAAGCCAGCTAGAAAGGATGCAGCAATGCCTGTAGCCTTCTGAAGGCTTTTAAATCAGTCCTTGAAATATACAGCTTTGTAACGTGAGTGTTTTAGCCTAAAGCTAGCAAAAAAAGTTGTTAATGACAGAAAAAAAAATATCAAAGGACAGGACCATACATGAGAAGGTGCAGAAGTGATGAGCTGCAGAGGTAAAACAGACCCACAGAACAGGACCAGATTGACTCAAGAAGCCACAGGCCCTTTAAAATCAGGCTAACAAAATTTCTAAGCAGGTAACAAACAGAGCACGGCAGTTTGCCATGTATGAACACCTGTATAATCACATGGCATGTGGCTCAGGGCCATGCTGAAGCTCCTGCTTGCTGGTACCTGAAACTCCCCTGTCATTTACCTTCTGAAGCCTGGGCAAGATGAAGTGTTAATGCGTTGCCCGCCTTAGACTGCAACACCTTACGAGGTATGAAAAACTAACTGTTGGGGTTCTTTCTTTTTGTAAAAGCTGTAGGAAATATGTTGCAAATGTAATTTTAATTCACCTGCTCTCCTCCATAATAAATATTTCCACTAAAGGTGTTTTACAGTCAGTTTTTCAGAATACTCTGGTTTTCTAAGAGCCAATTTTCTTGCATATACCTGGATCGCAGCTCATGTTGTCGCAGCGACCTGCAACATGCTCACAGAATTGTGGACTCATGAGAGAAGCAGAGCAGTTTGCTTGTGGACAGCTGTGCAGAAATTTGCATTTCTTTCTGGAGGCCCTCAAGAAAACACCAGGGAGTTTGTGCAGCCAAGGAAACTGCTGGACTAGAAAGCAGAACTGGAGGAAAGGAATTGGCAGGCACACAGCAGGAATTCC
>NW_010425282.1:8397-10621 GCF_000710305.1 Buceros rhinoceros silvestris
CCAGTCTTTTTTATTTGGCAGATTCTCACTGAATATTTTGTCACAAGAGCACGTAAACATTCATTTGCCTCATTGCATCTCCTTCCTGCTATGGAACACAACTTTCAGAGCAGTTTGATCAAGAGCTGTGGCAGGTACGTAGCTGAAGAGCTACAGACCAGTAAATTGCGCAGATGAGAAAGCAGCGGAGTACTAACAGGCAGGCGGCGTTTGCGTGGAGACGAGCGGCCTTTTGGCATCTCAGAATGGGCCTCAACTGTCTGTGTCTGGGTACACGTACGTACACACACCTGTCTTCTCAGAGTCTGTTACAGCCTCTGTGAGCCCCGGGGTTTAGTGCCTTGATCTCTTTCTCAGCTAAGTATGTTTTTACCCAAGAAGGATGCCTGCTTCCCAGCAGGCCATCTTCATCCTTGCTGCTTATTCGTTAGCAGAAAGCATGAGCCTGCAGTTTGTGCACCTGCTGTAGGCACAGGGGAAGGCAGAGATACCACTGCTGTTAGGGGTCCTGCAGTTGTTGAGAAGGCAAGTGCCTCCACAGGATGGTTGAGATCCCCTCTGTTATCTGACAACGTCATTAGCATTAGTGAAGAGCAGGTAACATAGGCTAGAAACACCAACTCTCTTTCCACACAAAGGCTGTTTAGAGACAGCATGGAAGAAATATTACATAAAATGTATGCATGTTGCTGAGGCAAGCATCTTCACTTTAAATTCATGTTTGTAAATAGTGATTTTTCCTAGGTGTCCCAGCCAGGAACATCTAACCTACCAGCTCTGAAAAGCAGGCAGTTCATGGGAGAAAGAAAAGCAGCTTATTGCACAGCAGCTGTTTCACCTCCTTGTGGTCATTTAAGTGAGCAGTTTGGCTCTGAAGTCACATGTTTTCATCCCAGACTACACCTTTCACAATGACACGTTCCCCACATTTCATTATGGGCCAGAAAAGTGATATTTTTGTCCAGAACTCCCGGCCTTTTCTTTCCACGTGCTCTAAATACTGCGTTGAGTTTTCAGGTAGCTTCCACTCGGCTTTAACTGGTGGGTCCTGAAGAAGCAGCAAACAATAAATTTTGCAGCACTGCCTTGTGAAAAGGCTTCGAAATGCAGTGTTTGTGGTAACGCCAGCTTTCTGAAAATCAAGTGAGAACAGTTTTCAAAGCTTTGTAATGTTATGTGGACGTAATGTTATGTTTCCTCCCTGCTCTTATTTTGTGCAGCTGAACTAATCACTGAAGAACTTAATTTGTCAAAGCTGATGGTACCATCTGAGTAGGACAAGCAGGGGTCCTAGGGTCCCTTTGAAGGTTCTTTTATTTTCTAATTCCTGTCTTCTGGACTGTCCCAGAGTCCAGCAACTGTCTCTATCTCCTCATAGAGAGATCTGCAGTGAACTTGATAAGGCTGAGCTTTTGGAAAAGCCCAGCAAGCTGCAAAAGAAGGAAGCTGTTCACTAGAAACTTCATATATGTGTGATATATACGACATATAAATGTATTTCCCTGAAAAACCCACCAGACTACAGTCGCTACAGATAGCAAGCATCAGGGCTCTGCTCACACCGATAGTCTCTGCAAGCTTTCCCCTGCCTCCCCATGGGTTTGGCTGCTTGTGTTTGAGGTCAGGTCTGATACTGCATGGCCATATAACCTTGGATTCTGACTGCTGTGAAAACAGCTAAGCTGGCAGGTAGGGTGGTGTGAGAAGGACTTATGAGAAGCCTCATCTCCACTGACAGACCCGCCAGCACTTGGCTTAGGAGCTGATTCAAGCTCAGTGGTGGCCGGGAGCTTGCCTGAGCTGTGATGTTGGGATGCCTGTGCTCAGCCTTTCTGACCCTGATCCACAGTCCAACTTCCCAGTTCGGTCTTGTTCTGCCTGGTCACCGTGTGTTTGCCTGGTGATCACTGGTCTGTGGCTGGCTGACCCCTATCACCACCAGCAGCTCTGCTCTTTGCACCGTGCTGGGGTCCGGTAGGACTCTGACCTTGCCCTGCCTGTCCTACTGTTGTCCACTGCTCCTGGCACAGCTTTTTATCTCCCTTAAAAGGTTACACCTATGCATCCCCGTGCAACTATTTCGGGAGTATGTGGGCTGGAAGACCCTCAGGACAAATGGAAAATAACCCCAAGCAGAAGGGAGATCTTCTGCTTTTTTAAATACCAAGCTGCACAGACATGCCAGAAAATTGACACACCCCCCCACCCCACCCCCTTCCCCCCA
>NW_010425283.1:0-3001 GCF_000710305.1 Buceros rhinoceros silvestris
TGATGTGTGCCTCCCTCTTAAAGAGTGCTAAAGCTGAGGAGATACAAACTGTCTCTCCATCCCTCTTCAGGTGTTTTCCAGCCCCCTCCCAAAACACGATTTATGTTGCCTACAGGGACCAAAACCATCTTGTGAGGAGATGGCAAAACTAAATTCTCAAGGAGGAAGTTTGCAAAAGCACCAGAAGAGTCAGCACTCGGGCTGCTCACAGTGTGGTGGGCTGGATGATGGGTGTGAGTGTGGTAAAGGGAACCCCCCTGAGGACACCCCTGTCTGCAGCCCACCTGAGCACCGCCTTAGTCCATGGATTGCTGGACTATGAGCAACTCCTGGGACACCCCTGAGTCCTCCTCAGGCACCGGAAAGTGGCCTGAAAAGCACCGCCTGGTTGTCAAGCTGGCTACGACGGGCTCCTCGGCATGGGAGCGACGGGCTGGGCTGGGCTGGGCGGCCAGTTGCTTCTTCAAGGTCTGCGTTCGGCCCTTGCATTTCTCCTGCCTCCATTACCAGCGAAAGGCTCGGTAAGGTTTTGTTCAGATCACGGGGGAAGCTTTGAGGAAAATTCCTCTCTGACATTCTTCAGAGGACTCTGCCCACCCTCCCTCACCACACAGCCGAGGCAGTTTTCCCTCTCGGGGGTCTCTGGCTGGATTGACAGAAGAAGACATCTCTCCTGTGGATGCACGCAGCTCCCGGGGCCCTTTGTGTCAGGCTGTTTTAACAACAAACATCTCACAGCCCCTGGAGCATCCAGGCCAGCGGGCAAGGAGCAGCAGAGGTGGCCCGGCACGTCCATCTGTTTATGCCTGGATTAGCTGGTTGATGAAATGTGGAAGAAAATTAATTTTTGTTTTTTAATTTTAAGATCCCCAATATTGACAAAACCCAGATTTGACTTGAAAAGCAGTTCGGAATTAGCCTATTGGATTAATGAACAAAGCAGTTCAGTCACCTCATTGGTTTGCTGGTGCTGATTCAGCGGAGAAGAGAATAACATAACAGAATAGCAGAACAGATCTGCACCTTAAATTTGCTGAAGCAGCTGATGATTCTGTCTAATTCTGATGGAATTCTTAACCTGCCCCACGTCAGAGAATGGACTGTCAGGGAACTGACCCCTGCAGACACCCGGATAACAGCGCACGGTTTTGTTCACGTGTTTTAAGTCTTTGATATATCAGTGTTGAATTATGCACACGGTCTGGGGCTGCCTCTGTGTCGGACCAGAATCTGTCCCAGTATCACACTAGGCTGCCCAGAGAATCAGTCCAGGTGTTTAGAACCGGAGCTTTTAAGGCCTGGAGCCAGAGATTGCTGTGGGATTTGGGATGAACGGGGGAGCGTCACCTCCGCAGGAGGCAGCCGAGGCTCCCAGCGAGCTCCCGGTGCTGGGCAAATGGTTGCCACGTGCAACATTTCCTGGCAGATCGGTGTCATTTCCTCTGTTCTTCAACTGGGAGAGACAATGTCCTTTCTCGCCCCTTCTGCCTCCTTGGCTCTGTCGGAGGAGGATCTTCTGCTCCTGTTTTCCAAATGTCAAACTGAGGCATGATTGGAGGGGAAAGGCATAACAGGAACTCAGTCTGGCACGGAGCACGGAGCCGTGGGGAGGCCATTGCTCCCAGTGGAGGTGTGGAGCTCCCAAACACCCCCAGCGCAGTGCGGGGACCAAAGATCCACTGAGGTCAGCGTTTCATCTCCAGCACCATCCGTACTGGGTTCTTTACCGTCACCGAGGGAAGAAGAAAAGCATGACACAAATAAACTTCCCAGGATATTCTCCAAACCTCCAGCATTTGTGTCTCAAAGACCCCTGAGGATGGGGGATGCTGCAGTGTTTCTCACCATGAGGTGATTTTTTCCCTCTTCTATTTCAATTTCTATTTCAATTTATTTCTATTTCTATTTCTATTTCTATTTCTATTTCTATTTCTATTTCTATTTCTATTTCTATTTCTATTTCTGTATTTCTGTTTCTATTTCTATTTCTATTTCTAATTATCTTTCCCTGGTGTCGTGGCAGAAGGGAGTTAGTGAGATGGCAGAGATGTTCCTTTTCCACTGTCTGGACCTTCCTGCCGTGACTCTTCACCTGGTACATTTATGAAGGTGGCAATGATGGTCCAAGCATTGGCTACTCTTCTGCCCACAGATCAGTCTCAAACTGACCGCAACGGCAATGCAGAAATGTCCTTAATTTGGGGGGAGGCAGTGCCGTGACTCTTCACCTGGTACATTTATGAAGGTGGCAATGATGGTCCAAGCATTGGCTACTCTTCTGCCCCCAGATCAGTCTCAAACTGACCGCAACGGCAATGCAGAAATGTCCTTAATTTGGGGAGAGGCAGGAAGGTGCAGCGTGTCTTTAAAAAACTTACTGCCCAGGAAGACCCAGGCCCAGGGCATCACCCAACAGTCCCAGAAATGTGATAGACGAGTCTTCAACATTCTTGTCACGTCTCCCCTTCTCCTCCTCTCCACTTGCAGAGCCTGGCGATGCTGTGAGGCGTGCTGTGAGGTCTGGCTTGTGTAAGGGGGCTGTCAGAGCCGGGACACGCAGCCCCTGGCCTGCAGCTGGACGAAGTGAGGAGGCTCCATCAAGCATCCATCCACATGTCTCACCTCTGCGGCATGCCCCCAGGTCCGGCACTCCTCTGTCTCTACAGCCACCGTTGTTAGCAGCACGAACGCATGCGAAGAGCTGGGGAGCCTGAAAAAGTGACGGAGGGAGGAGGGGGAAGAGTTCCTCTGCCTGTTGGGATCCTGCTTAGAGAAACAGGGAGAGACACTTCCTCAGGGTCTGGTTTTAAACGGAGCATCAGGGGCTGTTTTTTGGAGAGGGAACCAAGTCCTGTCGCTGGGCTGGGGCAGGCAGAACAAAGGAGACCCTGCGAGGACCCAGCGCTCCCGTTGGTGCTGCAGGGCTTGAATCTACAGGGCAGAGGAGGGGGACAAGGAATGCAGCGGTGGGGCTTTGGCTGGGCAGGGGGTCTGCAGAGCG
>NW_010425283.1:3153-6562 GCF_000710305.1 Buceros rhinoceros silvestris
GGCTGGCTCGGGGTTTCTGAGAGCAGCCACTCCAAAACCCCTTTGCTGCAGAGGAGCTGCACAGGAATGACCTGGGGACACATTAGACAGTGATAAGTGACTCTCCCCATCCCCTTTTATCCTGTTTACAATACAGAGGCTTTGCTTGAACAAAACCCCCCTTTTTACTTTTTTTTCTCTCCATGCTCCTGGCTGTTGTGTCTAAAGGAGCCAATCTGCCGCAGGACTCCTCCGGGAAGGACTCGAAGTCTAACACGAACAGCTTGGTTGCAGCATGTTGTTTCTGGCAAAAATCAATTTCTTCACTAAAGGACAGAAACCCGTTGGTGTGTTTCGGCGCTCGCCACTTCATCAAAGCTCCTGATGCTCCTCAAAGGCCGGGCCAGGAGGGAAATCCCGGCGTCTCTTTTCATCCAACCTTGTGTTTGAGTGTTCGAGAACGGGGTGTAACGACGCAGATAAGAGGAGCGGGAACCAGCACTGGATGCTTTTGCCCCTGCTGCAGTTTTTATTGACACCCTGTTTATTCTTTGATGTGATTTCAGTGGCTTGAGTTACTACTAGACACCCTGGGAACAATCTTTACCAGAGACCTGGCAGGCCAGGGCAGGCAAAGAGGGCTGCTGAGGTGCAAGGGATGGATCCTCGGGAAGGGGAATCTCTCCCTAATTACAGATGGGCAGTAATTTCACTCGGCTATAACCATATGATGTGCAGTGACTCGTTTTCATGGGACCAGAGAGTAAATGAGCAGCAGCAGAAAATCCCCCTGCCTTGGAGACTCCTCCAGTCTCAAGGTTTCACATTCTGCCCGGTGTCACTTAAGAAGGTGCCTTAAGCTTCTCCACCTCTTAAAAAAGTTTCTCGTCTTCCCTCCAATGATCGTTATCCTTCAGTATCTCGAGTTTTTGCTGAAAAAGTTTTTTAGGCTTTACCTAAGTGAAGAAAAGTCAGAATAGGGCCGAGGTTGCTGGAGATGGGTTGTGATGGAAAACATCGTATTTAACGGTATTAGAGCAATAGACAGGGAGGGCTTCCCTGTACAGGGGGCACTGGGGAGGCCACCCCTTGACTCCTGGGCTCAGTTTGTCCCCTCACTGCCAGAAGGACATGGAGGGGCTGGAGCGTGTCCAGAGAAGGGCAGCAGAGCTGGAGCAGGGTCTGGAGCACAATGTGCTGAGGAGCGGCTGAGGGACCTGGTGGGGCTGAGCCTGGAGCAAAGGAGGCTCCGGGAGACCTTCTGGCTCTGACAACTCCCTGACAGGAGGGTGCAGCGAGGTGGGGGTCGGTCTCTGCTCCCCAGGAACAAGTGACAGGACGAGAGGAACCGGCCTCCAGTTGTGCCAGGGGAGGTTGGGGTTGTCCCTGAAGAGCCATTTCTGTCCTGTTGGGGTTGTGCCGGCGTGTCCCCGGCTGCCCAGGGCAGTGGTGGAGTCCCCATCCCTGGAGGGGTTTCCCAGCCGTGTGGAGGTGCTGCTGAGGGCCAGGGGTCAGGGGGGACCTGGCGGTGCTGGGGAACGGGGGGACTAGAGGAGCTGAAATGGCTTTTCCAGCCCAAACAATTTTTTGATTCTGTGATTTTTTATCTGGACAGACCCAGTTCACTACATTTTCCTTTGTGACAGAGCAGGTTTCTCTCCACAGCACAAGTGGCACAGGCAGCAGGAACCCAGAAAAGGGTCGTATCAGCCCAGCGCTGGAAGGAATTCGAAGGCTGAGGAACAAGTGTGAAAACACACGTTTAGGAAAGGGAAGAAACAGTGGAGAGGAGAGAGCTGAGCAAGGTCCGTGAGGGTGAGGCTGCTCCTGCGAGTGTGAAATGACTGCTCTTGCGGTGTTTAGTCGAACACCTTATCAGATTCATCTTTCCCAATTTTTCCCATCATGCTCTTATTAGCATGAAGTTATGTTTCTTGAGGAGAGCTGCTGTCCATTAAAACCCCTGCAGAAGAATGAGCCATAGTCCTAATCCATCGATCCACCTGCATCGCTGCTGTCCCTCTGCCCTCACTAACTGGCCCATTTTTAACCTTTTTTTGATAATCCACCCTCTCCTTGACCTTCCCGTAAACTTCAAAGGTTACTGGAGCTTGGGTGTCCCAGCAGGCAACAGCCATAAGGCACGTCAGGTTCTGTAGTCCAGCACGTACAAGGGTTGTGGTTTCAACCATGATCCGTTATTGGCTCAAAGCGCTTAAGGAACTCTGTGCAGAGCAGCAGACTGGAGACAGCCCAACGGATGCCCTGAGCTGACCATGACCACTCGAGAACGAGCATTTGGAGTTAAAGGCTGGATGAGACAGCTGGGCAGGGTCAGAGAAGATGGCAATGACAGTCCAAGAGCTGGAGCAGCTGTTTTAGAAGGGGTGTCCAGTTGTCAGATTCATCTACTTCCTGCTCAGTACCTGCATCTCCATGCGTGTGAGTCACCTGCACTCCTAGAGATGAGCTGAGTTACAGAGAAACCCCTCCCCCCAAAGCTCTGGGTCCAGGTCTGGGGCCTTCCCTGTAAGAAGGACATGGACCTGCTTGAGTGGGTCCAGAGGAGGCCATGAAGGTGATCAGAAGGTGGAGCCCCTCTGCTCTGAGGACAGGCGAGGGAACTGGGAGGGTTCAGCCCGGAGAGGAGAAGCTGCGGGGAGACCTTAGTGCAGCCTGTCAGTGCTGCAAGGGGGCTACAGGAAAGCTGGGGGTGGATCTTTACCAGGGAGGGTGGTGATAGGACGAGTGGTGATGGTTTTAAACTGGAAGAGGGGAGATGTGGAATATACATTAGGAAGAAATTCTTCACCGTGAGGGTGCTGAGACCCTGGCCCAGGCTGCCCAGAGAGGCTGTGGCTGCCCCATCCCTGGCAGTGCCCAAGGCCAGGCTGGACGGGGCTCGGAGCAACCTGCTCTGGGGGAAGGTCCCTGCCCCTGGCAGGGGCTGGGCTGGGTGAGCTGTAGGGTCCTTCCAACACAAACCACTTTATGATTCTATGAAGAATCCTCAGTCCCCAAAACAAAACCCTCTCAGATTTCTCCAAGGAGGAGGAAACGACCTGCTGGAGCGCTCTTGGCTGGCACTGATTAACAAGGTGCGTCCCCAGGGAACGAAGGTCCTTCCACCCCAAACCCTCCTGTGGTTCTGTGAAGTGGATGCAGTTCACTGAGCAGAGGCAGCTGCCTTAACTGACATCTTCCCTGACCGTGATGCCCCTGCTCCAGACCGTGGGTTCCTGACAGACGCATGGACTGGTCTGGGTTGGGAGGATCATCCAAACCTGGTGCCGTGGTAAGGGACATCTCCCAGTACAGCAGGTTTCTCAAAGTCCTGTCCAGCCTGGCCTGGGACACAGGACAGAATGGTTTAGGTAGGGAGAGACCCCTGGGCTCACGGAGTCCCCCGGTTCCCCAGCACCGCCAGGTC
>NW_010425284.1:0-3426 GCF_000710305.1 Buceros rhinoceros silvestris
ATTTTGCTCCCACTCTGGTCAGTGGGGCTTCTGACCGTGTCTTCAACTGTCCAGGACTTTGGTATAAAAAGCACCGATATTTTAAACACCACCAACTGGTAACCCCTGCAGGGTCTGCATAAGGCCATCTGTGGAGGGTCTGGGGGTTTTCTTCAAATCTCAGCCACTAGTTAGAAGCATTTCTGATCCTCTTTCTTTACTTCTGCATTGCTAGATTACGTAGGCTTCATCTTATGTTTTTTCAAGAATGAAATTCAAAATTTGGGCATTTCTAAATTTTGGGTTTTGTAAGAACTACAATACTTAAGGATATTTTTGCTTAAGTAAGTGATGAACATTTTCAAGCATAACAAAATATCTTGCTATATAGTACATAATAAAGTGGCTGAAATAATAAAATAGCAAATATTTCCAAATCCACTTTTGTCTCTAACTGCTATAATAACGTGTCCATAATTTGCAACTGTAAATGGCTTATTCTAAACTTAGTTTCCATACCTTTAGAACACTTCCATCTCGGCAGCATCCAAATATGCAATAGACTGCTCTTTTCTTGCCCAAAGGATACATAAACTAATACTTTATCATGTACAAAAGATTTTTCTTAGTAAGTTACGGTTTATCAATTTTAATTTTATTCTAGCAGTAATAGATAGTATATTATTCTTAGTTGCAAAAATAATTATGAACAGAGTTCCATTCACAATACAGTGCTAAATTATGAGTAATTCTTATCCATTCTGTAAGTAATTTTATTCACATCATATTAAGAAGCATGGCCTGAGCTCTATCACCCAATATAACTGTTCTGCATATCAAGATCACTTCTGTAGCGGAGCCTTCTCAATGAATAGAAGGGTATGGTTTCCTACTAATGTTAATTTAAGTGAGTAGCCCATTTTTAATGTCAGATGGTAACAGACTGTTTTTAATCTTTCAGTAATTTGTATTTGATATAAAGTTAATGTGAATAGAAAAATCTATATTAGCCCTGTCTCATTAAACTCTCAGAGTACATCTTGATGATAAAAGGGTACTTTTTAAACTTGAGATAGCTAATGTGATAAAAAATACCTTTAACACATTGCAGTGAAGACACAATCTTAATGTCTTTCCAATTTCATTAGCTGACTTTAAAGATAGAAACCCGTGTTAAAGCATATTTCACAAGATGTCGGCACACAATTTTAAAAGGATCCTTCTTCATCACTTAGACAAAGCCTCACAGGCAAAACAGACAACGTTCTGCTAGATAAAAATGGTGATTAGAGATAGTAAATACTATGCAGCAGTTAATGAGCATTACGAAAGGATTTCTCAGGCAAGCAGTTAATTAGCATTACGAAAGGATTTCTCAAGCAAAGCTCACCACAACAAAGACTGAAAATATGGTTAAAAGTGCCATTTGTTTTGCCTCATCTCCACATGAAGTATTTGGGTGATGAAATATATAGATTAGACACCAAACCATGAATGGAAATGCACCGGCACCAGTGTGTAATACAATACTGAAGGAGGCTGGGGACTGGTCCCAGAAAACACTGCCTAGGGACAAGTGGGTATGGGCTCCATCACCTAAACACAAAAGAAGAAATGCCCGGGCTGTGAAGGAGATGTGGAAGCAGATGACAGTCTAGTCACAAAAGGAAAAACATGTCTGGCTTAGAAGTATATTCTAGAATTGTAACTAACCACACACTGCAAACAGCTAGAAGTGTTTAATCTGATCCCTTTATTCTAGTCGTTATTTAGTCAAACTACCTGAGTCTGTTAGACTACCCTCTGTCTGTCGCAGGGACAGGCTTCAAAATAATGTATGGCTTAGAAGTATATTCTAGAATTATAACTAACCACACACATTGTAAACAGCTTCTGAGACAGTTATTGCAGAGGCAAATCCTAAAGACAAGAATATCTATAAATTTTAAATTGTTCACTTTGGAAGTAAAGCTCTCCTGCAGTGGTGTAGTACTTGTAAGGAAGGTACAGTAGGTTGAAAGTTAATTACATCATCTTCTACAATGGAAGCCCATCCAAAGACTTACTACTCTTTTATTCTGGTACTATGTACTTACCCTTACAGTTCTCCTTGGTTTTGAAATATCGGTATGTTTGTATTACTGTGAAGACTGAAGGTAGGCACATCCTTATTTCAGAACCAGCAGTCCCCAAACAAATCACAGAAACTTTTTAAGAGAGGTAAAAATTCTTTCTATCTTCAAAGAGCTATTTAGGTGAGCAGTGCTCCCAATCTCAGAAACTCTAAGATTTCCATTCTTACAAAATGTAACATCCGTATTGCTGCACCCGAAACACTGAAACATCAGAGCTAGCACTCACTGTAAGTCATATGCAGGTCCAGAGATCTTACACTCGCGTTTCCGTCAAAAGAGCATTGACTATAGTACCTCAGGTTTTCTGACACTGTAAAAATTACTAATGTATTCATTGAGTTTTAGCGAAATTGAACACATTTTGAATGCAAGCGCTGTGTTGACTCACCCCTGAAGAGTTCATCACTCCCAAGCTGGGTGTCTGAGAAACTCTGGCTGAAGATGGGCTACGATTTAAAGAATGAGACCTATTCACTGTGCATGCACGTTGGATCTGCAGAGATGCTTTGGCTGAAAAGGGACGTTGCTCGGCTGCATTTGACTGCATGGTCAATACTGATATTGAACGAGGGCAGCTTACAGAGCGCCTTATTGGGCCTGTGGATGACGTGGGGGATGAATATGATGGAGATTTTATGCTTTTAATCGAAGGTTTCCAGTTCATTCTACCTGCAGACAAATTAAATGAGTGATGTAATTACTTACTGTTCTCTTAACATCTGCCTTCGTAACTAACAACGTATATGACCAACACGTGTGCACATATGTTGTACCATAATAGATGTGGACTAACAACTACACACGCAGCAGTCAGTCGTGTCAGATCTGCTGGTAATGCACACTGCACATGCTCTATAAGAACATTTATTTCTTCCTCTTAGTCAGCTTTAATCGGGTAGACTCCAGTCCTCAACAACATGCATTAGATTTATGACAGAGCGCATATGCCCTATACGTGAAAAAGTATGTGGCTGCTGTGTGTGGCTTCCTCACTGTAAGAATACGGAAGCAGAAGAAAAGATTGGGTTGGTGGATCCCATGTTTGCAGATCTGGTCTCCCTCATCTGCTCCTGCATAGCTATACAGTTTTTTAATTCAGTCTTTTTCTAAATAAAGGATGCTGTTATGAAAATAAATTTTAGAAGCAGCATTATACGTGTGCAATTAGAGAATTAAATTATTTGAGACAGTACACTGCTAAAACAAAATAACATGCTATATCTACCATGTTAAATAGAACATGCTCACACTAATGCTCTGCGGCAAGCAAGAAAATCATCAAAAAAAGGCTTGTGTAGGAATTTCATCTGGA
>NW_010425285.1:0-23017 GCF_000710305.1 Buceros rhinoceros silvestris
TGTCTGCAGAGTTCATGCCAAGGGAACCAAAACCTGTTCTTGCACCTCTGGCATCACACAACCAAATTAATATACACGGTATAAATCCCCTTATTTGTATAGTCTGAAAGTACATATGAATCTTGGCATCAGTGTATAAATAGTACCTTCCTTACTCTTTCAGCACTCAAAGTATCAAATCCTAAAGGATAAAGACATTTGCTAGGGTTTAAGATAAGATTTGAACATCTTTCCACAAAGTGAGGTAGCTAAATAACTCTCAGAAAGGTTTAAATCACAAATGAGCTGTCAAAGTGTTATTCCAGGGCTGAAGTGCATTATGGTGAGTTGAGCTTGGTTGGCTGCCAGGTGCCCACCAAGCCACTCTATCACTCCCTGCCTCAACAGAACAGGGAGAGAAAATACAATGAAAGGTTCATGGGTTGAGATAAGGACAGCAAGATCACTCAGCAATTGCCGTCACAGGTAAATCAGACTTGACGAGGAAATTAATTTAATATATTGCCAATCAAATCAGAGCAGGATAACGAGAAGTAAGAACATATCTAAAAACACATTCCACCTACCTCACATTCCTCTCCCTGCTTCCCAGGCTCAACTTCCCCCCTGATGTCTCTACTGCCTGCCCCCTACAGCACAGAGGGATGGGGAATGGGGGCTGTGGTCACTTCATGTGTCTCTACCGGTCCTTTCTCATGCTCTTCCCCTGTTCTAGGGTCCCTCCCACAGGAGACAGTCCTTCACGGCCTTCTCCAGTGGGGTTCTTTCCCACAGCATGGGACCCTTCCATGGGGTACAGTCCTTCAGGAACAGACTGCTCCAGCATGGGTCTCCCAGACAGTCACAAATCCTGCCAGCAAACCTGCTCCAGTAAGGGCTCTGCTCTCTACAGGGCCACAGGTCCTGCTAGGAGCCTGCTCCAGCATGGGCTTCCCACAGGCACACAGCCTCCTACAGGCATCCACCACTCCAGCAAGTGGTCCTCTATAGGCTGCAGGTGGATATCTGCTCCACCATTAACCTCTATGGGCTGCACTTTCTTCAGGGCACAGCCACCTGCTACAACGTGGGGTCCTCCACAGGCTGCACATGGATAGTTACTGACCATGGGGGACAAACTGCATCACCTACATCACCGTGGTCTTAACCATGAGCTTCAGGCAAATCTTTGCTCCAGTGCCTGAAGCACCTTCTCCCCCTCCTCTTCACCGACCTTGGCGTCTCCAGAATTGTTTCTCTCGCATATTCTCACTCCTCTCTTCCAGCTGCTGTTATGCAGAAACTTTTTCATCCTTTCTTAAATACATTCTCATACAGAGGCACTAGCAACGTTGCCAATGTGCTCAGCTTTGGCTAGTAACAGGTCTGTCTCGGAGCTGGCTGGAACTAGCTCTGTTCAACATGGGGGCAGCTTCTGGCATCTTCTCACAGAAGCCACCCCTGCAGTCCCCTCTGTTACCGAAACTGCCATGTAAACCTAACGCACCAGGCCTCCGCTCAACGCCATGTAGGTAGGGCAACACTACTGCCAGCTGCACAGCAGGCTTGGCCAGCAGCATTTCAAGTCCCGATTCAGCATATTGGTTAGTGAGCAGTGCTCAGCTATGAGACCATGGTAGCTCAAGAAGTCCTAGGAGCTTGTTCTCCGCAACTCTTAAAAACAGTGTTTGCTAATCCTCACACTTGTGTTCTGTTTCACCAATTTGTTTTTTAAAAAAACCCAAACTGTGTCTCTTTATAGCAACCGAGATCCTTTCTATCTACTTAAAACTGCTTTTCTCAACAGAACTTTACACCCAAATATAGCAAATGATAAAGGAGACCCACATTATTTCTGCCAAAACTTTCATAACCCTTCACCTTGCATGTGGCTGGATCAGCTTCAGATTCTCTACAAATCTCTCCACCTGGAAGAGCTCCTCTAGAACCCTAATTCAACAAAGCATTCCTGTACGAGTGCTGAGTTCAGCGCTGTTAGATGTTCTCAGTCCAACGGTTTTTAGCTGCTTTATTAAAACATTGGCTTCAGTTATTTGGGCTGGGTTTTTTAAATGCCCACAGACCCCCAAGGACTGCATTCCAACACATTAAAATGTATTATATTATTGCAATATTTGTAGTAGCTCTTATTAAAACTGTGTTCGGGGAGTTGGAATCATAAATCCTCCTGGTCTGCATCCATACCCGAGCTGGAGTACATTTATGTTTGATAGATGGGCTGTAAAATGAGGGCACATTCTCGCGTATGAAGTGTGAATAGTTTCTCCACTTATTTATTGCAGTTGATGTTACGTGGGGCCTGGGACAGACCCCAGACAGAACTGACAGAAGGGGAAATGATGGTGGAAAAAAAAGAAGTGTGTTGTCAGAGTGCCCAAATAAACATCAGTTAAATCTTCCAACTGATTTCCTCGGACTTTGAATCAAGCAAAGAGTTCTAAACCCCACTCCTAATCAACAGGAGTTCACTTACTGTAGCTGCTAGACTATTTTATCACTAAGAGCTTCCCAGTGCTGGACCCAATTCTGAAGGGCTGAAAAGATGCATAAAAAAAATGGTCAGTTAAACCCAACCCAACATGCCCAGAAAGCAGAAGCAGGGAGATGTGGAAAAGATTTGCACATTTGTCCAGACCTAAATATACTATGCTCTCTGTGCTAGGAATTTGCACTCTGAAGCTACTGTTCTTGTTACAGCTGGAGAATGGGGCAAGTGACAGCTAGAGGGAACTTTTAATCTCAAAAGCATTGCTCCTTCTGTAAGACTGGGCTTTCATTCTAACACAAAGTCCTCTTCAAGGACCAGACTTGGTTTATCTCTCTGAAGTAAACCAGCATTTTTCATAAACATTAAAATCCTTCGCTCTGTTATAAAGCAAAGGAAGGCAAACAGGGCAGTAACATGAGGTGAAGATACCATAATCAGGAAGGCACTTGAGGAGGTCTCACTATCTGCAAGTAGCTTACACACATCTTGTTCCACCTTACCAAAACCAAGCGTGTTGCGTTTGGGTGAAGTAGGCAAGCACAGAGAAGGGAGTAGGATGAAACAATACTCTTATCAAAGCAAATCACAGTGAGAGTGTTTTACCTGTTTCAAAACAAAATAGGGAAAACACATCGCCATTTAAGAATGTTCCCTGCCTTTCAGAAACAAAGATGCAGTAAGTAAGAGCAAGACATTTTAGAATTACAGCTCTTCCTTTTCTGTCGAATTTCAAGGGACAGACTTTAAATGGGGCTGTCACAAGGGCACATGGTAGGAAAGGTACGTGAAATGCAGAGAGGAGCCGATGCCTTGGGAGCAGATGATGACACAGGAAGGTAGTGTAGGCAAGAGAGAATGGCTTCCAGGTTGTGCCTACATTTTCTTCATTTCACTTGAAAATCACCGGGGCTTTTATATGCTTCTCTCCTATGTCCTTCTCCTAGTAAACAGTATATTTACAAACATCCTACAGCCTTTATTTAGTATTAGGCAATGACAGCACTACCGTAAATCATGGACATGAAGGACAGGTAAGTACCCCCCCATGCAGCCTTGGTGTATAAGGTATGGGAGGGGCTGTGCTTCTAGCTGGAAAATGCTCTTCTCTCACACAGGCTCATATGCGGCCCGTTAGCAGTGATAGAGAGGACTATCATTTGCAGTAGCGTCACAGGGACTTGGAGATCCCGGCTGAGGTACCAGCAGCAGCAGCAGCACAGGATGTCATACACGTTACACAAGGTGTGATAGGCACAATAGGTGAGGAAGGCAAACATGCAGAGCGGCAATGGAAACTAAAGTGATTTTACGGAGTTGTGCAACAGGGTCAGCATCAAGAACTGTGAATAAAAATCAACCTGGGGCCTCTCTCTGCTCTGTCTGCATGTCCCTGCTGATGTGCCCCCAAGAAGGTGGTGTAACAGGGTGAGTTATGTCTGTGTTAAACTGGCAAGTCTGCCTCACGTTCTACTGAACACATGTCCAAACATAACAGAAACATAAACGTATTAAATTATGTGCCAGAGAACAAATCTGCCCAGAAAAGCTGTTTGACACTCCGGTGAAGGACTACAACTGAGAACCTATTGAGGCAGCAGTCTGCAGCTATCAACTTTGAATGATTACGCTTCTGAATCCTGTAGAGAAATGGTTGTCCACAGCGGAAATGCCAGCACGACTAGGGAGGAGGCCAACACTTGTGAAAGCAGTGCTTGGCAGAGACACTTCAGCCGGAGTTGCTGCTTTCAGTACTCCCAAGCCAGTGTGACAAGCAGCAGACAGAAGAGCAAGGTGGTCCCATCTGGCTTCATAAACTTCAGACTCACCCAGAAGAGAGATGGGACTAGAAGCTTTGTGGAGTCACGTGCGTGCAGAAGCCTGTAGTGGTTCAATACACTAAGAGTATAATGGTTGTGGTTAAGAGTTCATTTGGCTAGGGCAGCACTCCTGCAATAAGTATCTTTCCCATTCAGCATGGCGCCATCAAGCAAGGAGTTCTGTACACCCACAGCCTCAGATGGCCCCTATGGATGGTGGCTGGGGTGTTCAGGAGCTTTGAGACTGGTGCACAGAAAAAGCCCCGAGAAGCTCTTTTGCCATAGACAGACATGCCATACACAGCTGAAGCTAGAAATAGTGTCTCTGCAGTCTCATGAGGTCTAGAGGGGGACCAGATCTCCCGCGTGATCATCTTTTAACAGCTGGTGATATCTGCCCAAGGAAACTGTGCTAGCCCATTCCAAGTCAGTAAGTGCAAAGCATCTCCTGAAAATGGAAAGGCATCTTTTTACTCATTGCTGCAGCAACTGATTTGCTACTACAGCGTGCAAGAGAAGTTACTCTGCCTGGCCCGGGCCACCACTGACACTGAGTCTGGGCTGAAGATGCGTAATTTCCTCCCCTTTCCTGAAGCTGGAAAGCAACAAGGACTGACCTTTAAGACACTCTGCCTCACTAGTGTCTACTAACAGCAAGGAAAGTGAAACAAGCCAAAATTTATTTGAATCCTGTGGATGGAAATCTGCCAGGTATGCATGCACAGCCTGGGTTTGCAGAGCGGGAAGGGAGGATGTATACACAGGTGAAGATAAAAGACCAGGAATTTAAGTGATTACATAGAATATGAAGTCAGCGATAATTGATATTTTGATTCAGATTCCCCGGTTTTAGTGTTGTGATAGTACTCTGATCAAAGATAACAGTAGTGGAAGTAAAGGCAGGCCCAGGTGGTTTGGGTTAGGGTCAGATTAAACTTTCTTCCTCCAAAATAGCTTCTCACACATTACATTTAGACCTGAAGTTCCATATTTTATCTCATGCTTTCATTTGCTATATTTACTTAGACCTGCCTATTTCCTCTTGTTGGTCATTTCCTGAAGCAAGCCGTAGTAAACTAGTGGCTACTTCAAGTAATCTCAAGTTTCATCTATTTCAACAACCATAAAATGCCCAAGTAAGTTTCCTAATCTCCTAAAGCCATCACACTTTCCTGTCTTTGTCATCTCACCATCAATCTGAAATTTAGCAAACCCCCACATAAAAAAAGAGAAAGGCTCTCGGCTCTTCCCTTTTCCACCTGCGTAGGGCAGTAAAGTGTGTTTACTGCATCTTGTATCTTCCTGTTACTCCTTGCATAATACTGAAATCTGATTTTTTTGTATCCATTCACCTATCCAGACCTTCAGCAATTTCTCTCCTGACAGCCACAACTTCCTCCTTTCTCGCCTGGGTGACGTCAATGTAAAACAGAATTGGAAACGTTCCTTCTTCACCTGTTACCCTAAATACAATCGCTCTCTTCAGATACCTTCACTGACTGTCCTTTTTTCACAGCATCGGATTCAGCCTTTCAGCCTTGATCCTCAAAGCAATTCACAGCGCTCTCTACCTATGCTAGGTTGCTGTCTTAGTATAACCCCCTCCACCCTCAGTCATGGGTCTTAAACTGTTGTATTTTCACGTATAGAAAGCGTGTGTGTGCTTCCCTCTCTTCAATCCCAGATATGAACAGTTTACATGGCTAGTCCTGGTCACATATTTCCAAACAGATATTCCCAGTTTAAAACTGAAAGGACAAAAATATGCCTCAAGATCCCTTCTTACTTACCATATTTAAATTATTTTTACAACTCCTACATTAGCACAGATCATATTTTCTTCTCAAACAGGCTGAAGAGAAGCTTACCCTTTTCCTGACAGGAGTCAGTCTCCTGGGGAAGGTGCATGGCACAAGGCCTTAGCACTTTAGAGACTGACGTAGCTCCAAGCCTGAACATAGAAGCAACTGCTTGTGTACCCAGCTGTTGTCCAGCTGTGAGATCTGGTAGAACTAAGAACTGCTTGACACACATTTGCTTTAAAGAGCATCTTCCACGTGTTGGTTCTGGTCCATTTTTGTAACAGCAGCTAGTTAGGTCAGTGGTTGATCAACTTCAGTGTACTGTGATCAACTTTCTCCTGCTGCTTCTCTGTTACCCAACCCACAGGATAACTTCTGAAATAAACTTTTAGGATTTCCTGCTGTAAATGAGCCTTTACCTAAGGTCACATTCAGCTTTCCACTGTGTTAGGATGTGTCAATTAATCGACATTTCTCCACTGCTTGCCTCTCCCCATCGGCTGCCTTTCTCCTCCCTCCTTCACCCACTTCTTTTTCTTAATCAAACCCTCATGTCCTTTGGTCTGTTCAGAGTGAGCCTTCCTTCCTGCCGTCAAGTCAAACAGACGCAGGCTTCATCACACCAGGGAAAAAGGTATTATTATATAATACTACTTAGCCTTTTTAGGAGTGTTTAATGTTCAAGACTGCCCAAGCCTGAACTGGTTCATATGACACAGAGCAGGAAATGATTTATAAATGCAGAAACAGGCAGAAAGTTTACAGGAGTGGTGCAAGGTCTCACAGAGAGATCATGGCAGGGTCAGAAGTCTCCTGTCTTCTAACTCCAGACTTTTAACTCTTTGCTCATTTGCCAGAATGTGCTGTGTTTCATTTTATGTGTTTCATTTCACGTGTTCCATTTTACATCCCAAATTCCTAACCGATCTACCTTTGAACCCACAGTATCTTCACTCAGCGTGCAATTCATGTCGTGTGAGCATCCACTGTACATCTCATGGGTGAAGGAGAAGCTGACTCCTCACTTCCAGGGCAGACCTCGCAATGACCCTAAAGCCCAAGGTGGCATTGGTACTGCCACAGTGTTTGTTCCTCCAGAGCTGAAGAGCACATCTACACCACACAAAGAAGTGGTACAGTCAGACCTTCAAGCCACCTCCAAATGAGCTGGTCCACTAACTCAGCACAACACACAACCATGCAGAGACACTAACAGGGTCCCTACATCAGGCAGAGGCACCTTAGCACAGAGCCGGGGTTTCACTGTCTGCCTTTGGACCCCAAAGCCAGTACCTTCTGTCCTCAGTTCTGGCAAACCCATACAGGCGAGGAGGGTACCTGCAGCATTCAAATGACTTTTGGAGCTTGAGGTGCAGTGCTGGGTTGACTTAACCCCAAATCCAGAATCCAGCTTTCTACAAAAAGAACAGTATTGCAACATCTCACAAAACCTCAACTCCTCATTATTGTCATTAGTTCTTTTTCCTTTTAATACTTACTACTAATTTATACATATAAAGCACACATTAAAAATAAACCCACTTCCAAAAAATAATTTCCTAGACTTACAAGCAGACACAGACGGAATCACCCAAAGCCAACATAGACACGCACATACATACATATAAAAAAAATACAGACTATGTCAAAACCAGCTGCCTGCCCACTGCCTCTAACCAGACCTGAATCACAGTGTAAACACAGACATGCATATCCCCTCTGCGTGCAATGTGACTGATTAAATATTTTGTTAGCCATCGTGTTTTGCTGGTTAGTAAAAGGATTTTCAGAGCATTAATTTCTGTTTCCAAAGGTCTGCTGCATCTAGGCTTATCCTACATTATCTTGTTTTGTTAGATTTTCCAAAGGGTCTCTGAAAACTTATCTAACTGACTCTGGAGAAAGAGGTAAAACAATGTAACTCTGTAGACTACAGGAGTAAATACTCTAAGTCACATAATGCATTTACATTTGGGCAGAAAAATTAACTCTTGGGAAAACACTGGTGCCAGTGTGCTTCCTTCACACACCGGCCTGTGCTTTTCATATGATTTCTGGTTGCAGAGCTGTTTTAAAGCGGTCTACAGTAGCCCTCATTTATAGTGTCAAGTAGAAATCGTAACTGTAGTAATAATGGAGTACTGCCACCAGGCAGACATCAGGCCAATTTCCCTCTTACCTCCCAGGGCTCCCAATATCTTTTTTTTCCTGTCCTTGAAGCTCAAAGGGAAGAGGGAACCCCCATCCAGTTTCAGCATGGAGGTGCTATTGTTGTCCACTGACTCCTCTTGCTCGTGGTTTGAACGCCAATAAGTAAGAGCAGGAAGCTGCCCCCAGCGAAAACTAGAAAGTCAGGAATATAGAGGAAGATAAGCGCAGTGACTTGACACATATCCTGAGGCAGTGAATTTGAATCCGTTCCTTGATCTGAAGTGCCAGACAACTTTCAGGTTTTTGATATGCGTATGCTGCAGTAGCCTTTATTGAAACAAAGAAGAGAAGAACAAAGGAACAGAAGGAGGAAAGAGAGAGCATCTCATTCCACTTCTGGGATATGCAGTCAGAAGACTTAACTTAGGTCCACGAGGCTTAATGCTGAAAATGCAATGATAACCCTGTCTTGGACTGTTTTGAGCACAGACTGACTATGGACAACTGTGCTGCTCCATCATGATGTTTTAGGAGACTTTTGATGCCTATTAGAAAAGAGGGCATGTCTCAACAGAGGGGTCACCAGGGACAGAAGGCACCACAAGTGAATTTAGAAAAGCATTTTAAACGTGACTGATTTGGTACGTGCAAATCTCCCTGCCCACTACTGCTGAAACCCCCAGCCCTGGCTCCTCTGCACCTCCCCACCCTTTCCCTGCTCAAGTGCTTGTGGCACCAGATTCATTGGTGAGCACAGCGGGGACAGCTCTGCTGAGGCCAAGGAAAATGGTGTGAATTCAGCTTGTTACCGCAACAGCGTCCCTCCCTGACCAAGTGTTGGTTAATGTCTTCTCCCGTCATTACCTGAGGGTGACGAACACCTGCATCCTAATCCCCCGAACACTCTCATTCCTGTTTGAGGAGGTATTTGCATGTCTCCTCCCAGGCTTCTGTTTTCTGCACTGAAACTTGCCTGGTTTTAATCAGTTTGCTAGTTCCTACCTTCAAACCTGTCATTCTAGTTGTTCATACTCTACTATTTTTTTCTGCTCTAAGTCGTTTCAAAAGAATTGTGTTACTCCAAAATGAATAAATCTTTTTTGCAGCCGAGGACTATGGAAGACTGCAGTACAAGTAATACTCCCATTTATACAATTCAATGTATGGAATTACTGTTCTTTGGGGAATTCTAATTTGTTTAATCAGGCCTTATGTGGTAGATTTGAGTCATACACACAAGTTTGTGTAAAGATACTCGCTCTTTTCCATTCCTGACGTATAATCTACTCATTTTCTACAGATGAAATGTCTGAATTTTTCTATAGTTATAAAACACTGAACATCTTTCTTTCACTGAATCTCATTATATTAATTCTAGCATATCTGCTCTCTAACTTTAAAAAAATTATACAATGCTATAATTTTATTTGACAAAACCGAGGTGGATTGACTTTTTTAAGAAGAAAAACAACAGTGAGATTTTTTCATAGCTATTCAAGGAAAATCTTCCTCCCATTCTTCAACTTGTTGAACAGGTACCAACGCTTTTCTAGTTTGGGAGTATGTACGTGATGGGCAAAAAATGGGTGGATCATCACACACAAACTCCTGAAATCACTAACAACCATGTAACTGCCCACAAGGACACAGAAGTCTCCTTTGTGTGCAGACTGTGATTCACACAGGTGTTCCCAACACCTACAGAGCCAAACCACTCATGTGCTGGCTCCCTACAGATGCAGATCTGTGGCGTGAAAGAGCCTGGACAAACACAGGTAACAAACAGTGCCCCATACTGATAGGGAAGGTCAAAAATCCTCAGCAGCTCGTCTCCGTTTGACTTGGCCATAATAATTGCCAAGCTGACCGTCTCTGGTGTCATCTCTGGTGAGTCATGCAACCAAGAACCTGAGAGGCTTCCCGGCAACACCAGGAGTGACCCGCCCCTTCCTACCACAATCTTTGGCCATTTCCCAGAGGAATGTGAAGAGGCTTCACAAGTTACACTTTAAAAAGAGAAACATATTTTGGTTTAGATCAACCAAGGCAACTCTTAAAATACCAATACAATTTGACAACTTAACAAAAAGGATGTGCCCAAGTTTCATTTCAGCATCCTTTGAGGGATAGCAACTCACTAGGGGAAAAAAATATCCAGTATCACTCCACCTCTGATAAATAATTCTTATCACAAGTTTACCAAGACTGGTGGAAAGACAACTTTGCTTCCTTGCCCCAGTACCTGCATCAAGAGGCTGTTTGAGAACTTTACTCCTCCAGGGCTTAAAAAAATCTCTGCAGATCCACCCTGAAACAGGAACCGCTGAGATCTGTTTGAACTCGTACCACTTAGTTTAATAATTTTGTTTGTTATAGCTCTTGTTTTGCTTAAATCTCTTGGTATTTGCACCATTTCCTGAGAGTGCTAAATCCACCATACCTCTTACCAAGCAAGCTGTGCTGCAGTCAGTATCAAGGACTGTTCAGTGTCCGCCTCATGAACACTGTCAGCAAATGAGAGCACTTTTTTAGCTATTGAGGGCTGAGGATGTGTTTTTTGACCTCTTCTTTCTATTTCACAGAGACAGTTATCGGTGCAGGTTCCTCATTGTCTGCCTGGTAATATTCTGGCCTTTGATGCCAGAAGCATGCAGCAACACTAGCAGGTAACACCAGCCCTTCACTTAATTGAAAGTCTTTTGTATTCGTACAGCAAAAGTCACAAATCATTCTTCCTGTTGCGAACCACCGATTTTACAGCTCACAAAGCCAGGACACACCAAGAACACCCTGAGAAAACAAGCTGGGAGGCGTTTCATGGGGATTTGGTGATGACCTGTCTGATGTCCCAGATGTGGCTCATTGCCTTGAAGCCCAGGGACCACGTGGATGAAAAACATTTTCCCCAGTGTTTCCCAATTAAAAGCAAAACCAATAACCAAACCTCATTTTGGAGGGGCTATAACCTGTATGCCACACAGTACACGCTCCTCGCTGCCTGAGAGCAGTTAGATACAAAAACTAGCGAGGGAAGAAGTTATTGTACTCTTGCCCTTATTGTTGCCCCCATCTCTGAAGCACGCAATGGTAGCCATGCACAAAGACAAGTTCTGCTACCAGCTTGACCACAGACACATTAATAAACTAAAGCAAAGCAGCACAGTCTGTTCTCACAAAATAACCTCAACTATTTCAGTTTTTTCAGTCCCAGTGTCTAAAACCAGCTGCCATTTGGGAAATTAAATTCAATACCTATGATGTGATTTTTGAAAGTGCAGCTTTTCGGCAAAAGGGAGCTGAAGTATATCGAGTATTTCTGAAAGATCAGACTGTTTAATTGAGTGTCTGTCTGACAAGGACATAAGCCAAACTTCACACACCTCTTATGAAAGCCCTGGGCTTCAACTAACGGCAGGCAAAGGATGCATAATTAATATAACAAGAAACCAGGAAATGAATATGTTAAAGCTCCTACTGCAGTTTTAACTTTGTCACAACACACAGGTCTTTTGTTGGCTTTCTCCATAGAGGTGAATTTCCTGTTTTTCCTGGTTAAATGTATATACCAGAAATTACTCATTAAATATCAGGAAATGCAGTTCGACTGACTTAACCACGCTGATGGAAAAATCTGGATGGAGCAAATTATTTGGTGTCACTTATTTAACAAGACATTGCAGCCCTTCTATATTTATGGAATGTTCATGAACAGACTTGTATTTTTACTGGGGATTTTTCCCCTTCCTCAACAGCAGCAACTAAGTGACATAAGTTCTCATTCACTAAGAAGGTAACATCATTTAGAAGCTATTCTTCACCCCGTCTTCAGATACCTACTACGCTCAACCCAATCCCTGTGCAGAGGTCCAACGCAGGGATCTCTCATCACTTAAGTCCTGCTACACCTTCAAAATATAAAATTTAAACATGTAATACTCAACTTTTCGTCTGTGAGACCAGACACAGAATTCGCAGCTCCTGAATATTCTCATTTTAGAGCCGGTGTAAACCTCAGCAAGCAGGGTAAACCAAGCACGTCAAGTACGAATGTTCAGATGACTGTAATAATCACACGTATTTTCTGCAGACAGACTAAAAGTCCAGTAATTTCCTCCAAGTGAAATTATCTAGGTAGCAGATTTAAAAGCAAAACCCAAGATCCACTCTTTAATTCACAACCTTATGTTCCTAGTAAGACTGTCCCATTTGTATTTCCTTATTTTTTAATTATTTGGGCCATCTTATCTCTGAGCTAAGCAGGGCTGTTGGCATACCCCAAAGCTAGTGCATTAAATTTCCCAGCACCCTTCTGGAAGCGGAGCCGTTGCACATTGGTTTAGCTGGGGTACTGGAGGGGTTTCATTCCTCAAGGTCACATAGGAAACCTGAAGGTGCTCAGAATGTTATTTTAAAAACTAGAAGGAGGGGATTTTTATTTGGGCAACCAGTGAGCAATAAACTGGGGGCAAAATTTGGTTTATGGGAGATCTATTACTAAATATCCCACAAATACAATTTCCGCATATGGGAATATATGCGGAGACGGAAAAAAATCCAAACCCAGCTTGCAGAAACGCATATGTCGTCAGAGATACTATGCTATACGAACTGTTTATTGGAACTCTGTCCCATGTCAATACTGAGGAAAATCAAGAATGGAAAATAACTTTGGAATTGAATAGAGACCATGTCACAGTTAAATTTGATACTTGGAGCCCAAGCCAACTTACTGCCAGGACAAAATAAAGTATACAAGAAAAATCAGGAATAAATCCAAGATGGAAAAAGTAAAAGTTAAATTAGCATCATACGGTGGAGAGAAATATCAATAATTAGGCAAATGCATAATAACCCTATGAAGTCAATTACTTTTATGACAGTGGGACTGGAAACACAGGCCGGTTTAGGGCTGAACATTTGCAAAGAATTAAGACTGGTTAGAACATACAATGGGAGCTGTGTATGATCTGAACAGACAATAAGAAACCAGAAGAATTCAAAGATATTTTTGATACAGAAGGATACAATAAGCAGAATTTTTTTTTTCAACTTGAGACAACCCTTTCCTTCCCAGTCACTGCTGCACCCAAATAGTTTCCATTCAGCCCCTGCAGGTACCAACATACACAAGAATCGAAGTGAAAGTCTAAGTGAAACCAGCCAAAAGAAAGCAAACACTATTGTTGTTACGAGTCCTACCTTTTCCTGATGTTATTTTTTCTTCCAAACTCACTTTATTCCATGTTCTGGCTCTGCCTACCTTTGAGCTGCTCAGACCTTATCTTTGCAAGTGTTTGTAAAATGCCTCATAACAGGCCTCGCTGGTGGAAAGTTACTCACTGCCTCTTTTTGATCAGAGCAGATGCCTGCTATTATTTCTGCTGTTTGAGGCCCTGGGGGAGGACAGGTCTCCAGCGAAACGCGATGCACTGAATCAGTGACCCCACTCAGGAGCCAGGACTGTACCCACATCCCCAGGCTCTGTTGGGCCACATTTCTAAGACACCTCAAGGCTTCCCACGGTGCCTGGACTGGGCAAGGTTCTTCTCTTGTAAACGAAGCAAACTGTTTGCTCTTACAGAGAGTCGTGGAAAAGCACTTTGAAAAAAAAAAATTAAATAAAATTTCATTTCACAGAGGGTTGCACAGGCAAGAAGTGACAGGACTGAGATCATTCAGCAAACCCGTGACAGCACTGGCACCAGGGCGCAGCCATCCTGGATTCTGGCGTGGCACTCAGTTCACCAAGCGGCAGCAGCAACCAGGTACTATTCTAAGGAAAGTGACTGCTTCTGTAACAACACCACTCGAGGTCACACAAACACGTACCTATTTGGTAGATGCTGCAGCGACCACCACAACTCCAAAAGCAGGCAAGTATTGTTGCATCTCACTGTTTCTCATACTGTTTTGATGAAGTTCATGCAAGTATTTTCTTCCTGTTAATATAATGGGCTACCCACCAAAATTCAGAATGGATTTTTTTCTTAGAATAAATATTTTAGATACTCTCTATGACTATAGCACATTCCATTGGAAGGACCTTGGAGTGCTTCTGCAATTATTTACAAGAGCTCCTCCAAGGCCTGCGAAACTCGCAAATATCTTGACATCAGCTTCAAGAAGGCCTGGCTTAAATCGTATTTATTGATCCTCATGGTTTAGGAATAGCAGCTTCCTTTATTACAGATAGAAAACCAGAGGTGTACACAGATTAGGGCCAGATTCATGGGTAAAACTAAGCACCCAGGCGGAGTTTACGTGCCCAGAGACAGTAGGTTCAGTCTCCAAGTCCACATCTAGACCATATGCTTCCCAAGTCTGTAGATGAGATTTCTGCCAGCAGAGTTTTCTCAGGTGCCTGTCACCTCTGCATACAGCCGCAGCTGGTTCCAGAGTGGTGGGCCTCCCAATCCCACCAGCACCCTTCTCCTAGGCATCACTCTGCTGATTTCCCATGTAAAGTTTCATCCCAGAGATGCAACCAGAGCAAACTTATAGCACTCCTGATAGTGAAAGCAGAGCCAAAGGTAGCACTTGTCTTTCATGTACCCGCCTAACAGTCAGAATAGAAAAGTCAGATTAGAGCACAGAAGCCAAACCCAGTGCCTTCTTTGGCAATTTCACTATGATAGGTCAGTTGTCCATCTCCCCAGAGGCACGTCTATCCAAGCTATTTATTCACACTCACCTCTCTTCCTTATTTTCCCCTTCTCCCTCTCCTTCCCTGTGGATCTGAGCCCTGTCCTGGAGGGCTGGAGGGTGTCCTTCCCCTGAGAGCCAGGCAGCAAGGCCAATCCCTAGAAAGTGGGAGATGATCACAGTGGGAGGCTTTTGGTAAGAGACCCAACCACTAGTGGTCTTTGTGAAGGAGCGAGAGTGTGGGACCAGCTGAAGCTCCTGTTCTATTTAAATCAAACACTTAAAAAAAGAAAAAGCTATTTTGCCTCCATTTTGGGAAGGAACAATGCAGAGGCTGAACTCCAGAAAAGGCTGCAGAGCTGTAAATCCTAATCTGACATAAATCCTTCCACGTCAGCCTGTGCTTGATGCACAGAAACATAGAAAGATTAAGACAACTCACTTTCCTTTGGCATCTGTTGCCCAGGATGCTGGTATCAGAATTAGATCTCACAGCTCCAGACTCTCCCAGCCTCCAAAAAGTTCAGAAACAAGGTGTCAAGCAAATAAACACTGGGGTCTAAATCCTGAAAACCAACGGCAGCTTTCTGACAAAATCACTGAGCCCAGAACATCACCCCTGATCTCTGAGCTTTGAGCCCTACGTCCCAGTCAGTAGACAATCAGTCCTCCAAAAGTAGTTACTGTGTGTTCAGTACTGATTTGTTACCAAGTAATAGGAAATATAGGAGCTACTGGTAAGGTTTCATTTTACTGCCACCGAAATTCCTGCCTGATGTGACACACTGGAAACAACCCCTGGCAAGAGGAACATTTTGCCTCTAAAGTGACACACGTCTCAAAGAAAGCACTTAAAAGAAACTAGAATCCTGTTCAACAAAGTGATCTGATGTCCTTGCTATTAGCTATGCAGCTCTTCTTTTCAAAAGTATACAAATTTCTTAGCTTTTAACAGCTGGATTTCTTAAGTCAGTAAGAAATCCGGCTCACTCAAGCACAGAATAATTCTGTCCGTAGCCAGAAGAGACACCCCACCGCGTTTAGTGCATTTGGTTAAAGGACAGACAAGCTCTAAAACGCTAAAATTAAAAATAAATGTAAACCAAATTAACACACCTATTTTGATGAATTAGCAGCTTGCAATGCATTTATAGGCAGGGCCTCTGCTGACGTAGCTGTGACTTTTTTTAAATTTGGGGGGTTTTAAGAGAGAGGTAAGACCTCTCTTTTTAAAAACCTCTTCTTTGAGCAGGAAGGTCTGGTTTGAGTGATTTTATTTCGCTTATATGCTGCTTTTACAAGGTCACATATCACTAAGCTTATCTTTTGTACCCACAAATTTAGCTAGTTCCAACATCTCTAAAATGAACCTTCCTCCAAGGTTCAGTTCAGGACTCTCACGATGCTCACAATCTACTTTTAGCTTTGATACAACCGTGGGATCACCTGGTTAGCTCCACAAAAGCAGTAATTTTGGGGCCCCTAAAACTAGGGGAGCCTAATGCATCCCAGTACATATAAAGAGTGACTCCATCAGCTTCAGTGAAGAAACATTTCTGTCAAGCCAAGTAGGAAACAGAAGATTTATACATAAAAGCTTTTCTACAGATAGATAATATGTCTGAAAAATTAACTTTTTGGAGGTTACACTTGGAGTGCTCCACATATTTATATACTCATAGAATAAGTATGAATGTAACGACTTCATATATGATGAATAACAGAGAGCAGAGCTACAGTGACCAGCAGCAAATCCCAGACTTATTATTTGGTCTCTTTTCCATCTGTTCATAGTCAAAACCAGAGGGAAGTTCTCCATTACAGGTTCTGTGGCAGACAATGATTGTTCTGGTCAATTAAACAAAGTCATTGCATGGTTTCCGCCAATGGCAAATAAAGACAGCACAGGAATGGAAGTGAGGAGGGTCAGTGGAAGAGGGAATGGCTATTTTAAATCACTTAAAGCAGAAACGTAAATTCAAAACATAGGGATGAACTTGGTTGTCATCTGTACATTGACTAGAATTGATACAGATTTTGCAGAAGTTTTTCCACAGTCTCTGGAAAGGAACTTTTTTTTGCCCTGGAACACTGTCATGCTTTTCCTGCCCCTCTTCTGTTCCCAGGACAGGTGACTGCACCAAAGAGAAAAGGAAAGAAAAATTTTAAAATTTCTTGTTTGACAAAAAAATTTAAAAATCTGGAAGACAAATTATAGGAACAATTGTGGGGAGCATTTTTAATGTATTTAAGTAAGATTACTACTGACAAAAAAAAGATTTAAAGCATCCCAGTTAGCTGTCCTTAGGCTAGGGCCTCAATCCTTGGATAAATGTTAGTCCAGTAAAGGTGTCTGTCTGTATATCCAGGTGAATTGGGGCTGCCTCGTATTAACCTGGGGGAACTTAGGAGTCAGGATTCTTGGTTCATATCCCCTGACTACCCATTTATTTGCACTAGGCAAATCTCAATCTTTCTATACCATCGTCTATTCCCAATAAGGAAGTGGAAGCGTAATTAGGCACTGGAAAGTTATTTTAGTATCCCAAGTGGATGCTGTCATCGAAGGAAAACGTAACTTTCCATTGAGAGAACGCAAGATAACTCGTGCCAGCTTGTTTCACTCCTCTCCAAGAGGCAGCTGTAGTCCCGCTAACTGGCTGTCAGAGAGGAGGGCTTTGATTTTGGAAAGGGCACCAGCAGGACAGCTGCAGTCGGCATGGAAATCCAAAGGATGGTAACTTGGACCTAGTTGGTGGTCATGTTTTCTTTGATTCTGGGAGATTTCATCTGCTGCCATCTCACACAACCCCATGCAAAGACAAAGGCTTTTCATCATCTGAACGTCTGTCCCTCCAGGAAGAAACTAAATTACCTGACACAAAAAGGGACAGCTTGGAACTGCGGCTGTTTCTGTACTTTTCAGGACTGTTGAATATGTGAATTGAAGTGCACGAACAGCAGTTAACTTGGTGACTGGGTTCCCTGCATCCCTACCTGGCCACATGCAGACTGGTTCCTGTGCAGCAGTCCTCCGCTGGTGCTCAGCTGGCACTGGAGCCAGGACCACCACCCAGGGGGAGCCGTAGCTGGGCTGCCCTTGCCCCCAGCACTCTCCACAGGGATAATGAGGGAAACCTCCTTTTAGCGCTGTGAACTCTGTTCGCTAGCAAGCCAGAGGCACAGGTTGTGTTCCCAACTTCCACCTCACGCTGAAGGAGAGAAGAGCGAAGACCCCCATCTGCCTCTTTCTCTTTGGGACTGGAGAAAGAACGAGAAAAGCAGCCCAACATCTTTTTCCACCTGTTCTCCAAGCATGAGGAAAGAAGGTGCAATATCCCTTGAGAAGTCTCCAGCAGTTTCCCTTTCTCCACAGAAAAGGGAACAGAGGGTGCAGAGTGGTGCAAAAGAGCAGCTGTTGGTGACAGAGAGGAGGTAGCAAGGGTAAGCCCTGTTCCTGTGGGACTCCCCAGGCTCCTGGGGTAGGACAACTTGGATTGCTCTCCGGACCAAACCTGTTTTTCTCCTGCAATATCGACAAAAATATTGACACAAATGACAATATCCATTTCTCACAGGCTTTGAATCAAAATAAATCAAACTCCAGAGCCTCTTTTCAGCTGCCTTTGTATCCTCTGTTCTCCCAGTGCCAAACTCTCATACGAACTTAATTTCCATTCTCTGCTGAAGAATGAACCAGTAGAAGTAATTAGCTATTCTTTTTCTTTTCCTCCCCAAAACATTGAAACTCACATAACAGGGAAGGGCATGGGGAACTCTGAGTTTTGCTGTTGGTCACGTAGTTAATTTTGCTGATTGAGTCACAGCTGTTTTCTTCCTGATGACGTTTGTGCGCATAAAGGCAACAGACTCTCCCATAACACCCAAACCCAGGGCCCTGGCCTTTACCACTTCCACCAAAATAAAGGGACTCCGGGTCCCTCCCAGAACCAGCACATTCACATTTCATCAAACCCCCAGTTCTAAAACCAAACCCCAATAAAATGGAGTGATTTTTAAAAAGGTTTGGTAACTTTTTCATACTTTCCCTTCCCCAGTGGTACCTTATATCTCTGCAACAGCAAACGAAACCCCCAGATAAAACAATAAAGGCAACTGCAGAGAAAACACTGAGTGGCTTAAATTAAGGAATGGCCGGATGAAATCACTCCTGAACAGGAAAAATACATGGATGTTGTTCAGTGTTCTTGGGCTACCCGATACTACCGATTCCCAAAGACTGCTCCCACCCACAAGTTTTCTACCCTACAGCTCAGAAATCCAGTTACCTGACAAAAAAGGGCTCAGGAACACTTCTCTTCTAGTACCAGACCAAGCAGAGAGAGTGCTTCTGGTCTCACATGACCTCCTTCCAAGCCATTTGACTCTCCCCTATTCTATCTCCCAAGCTGAAAACCTGGGTTTCATCGCAGTTCTTTTTCCTGATTTCTCTTACTTGCATTGAACTCTTGAAATATTTACACGTTAGAAGTACCTGCATGATTAACCTAATTTAATCCTAATTTATTACAAGAATCATGGAGACATGAGGATGCTCATTGTGAAGAGATGGAAATGTTAAGCAAGTCATCTTTCCCAAGTTTTAGTCACTCGTTTATATGAAACAAAGTCTAGAAGATATGTTCTTTCCCGCTCTGCTCTTCAGATTTTATGAGCTTTAGTCCTGTAGTAGCATTTCACTGTTTTCTTCGGAGTTTTGCAGTCCAAATAAGACTCATAGTTTCAGTGTAAAGAATGGGAAACAAATCACAACTCTAAAAGCCACTCTTCTGTCCTTCAGAAGGAAAAAACCCACTGGTTCATGTAAGCCACTTCAAATCTCTCCCCCTTATCTGCAGATTTCTTTTGTTTTGCCTGTCCTCCATAAGTTTCTGTTCTCCATTGTTATTCAGCGCAGCAGAGAAAAAATATTAAGATGCTACTATTAATTTACACTGACTAAGTAATCCATATATCTATAAAATGAGCAAGCTGCCATTTCAGCCTGTGTTCCCAGTCACTCAGAGGAGCTGGTCAATGCAAATGATCTGCTCTGCCTTGTCTGCCTTCTCTGGTCACTGGGAAATCTGAGTGTTTCCCCGAACGGAGGCGGCTCTTGGTCAGAAACCAAATGATTGAACTGGTCATTTCCCGCTCCTAATGTGACACTGTGGACACTTTCTCCTTGGAATTTTATAAAGCTCTTGAAGAAGCTCTTGGGCTATGTCAAATATGAAAATACAACATTAGATTTGGAGATACACTTTTTTCCCGATAAAGACATTTGGTCCTGTTGCAGAACTCTATTTTCCAAGCGCACCATTCTCCTATCAGGTTGAACTGGTGCCACTCATGATAGAACGAGCCACTTAAAAGGGGAGTGCTGTTTACAGAGAGGAAAGGGGGGAGGACTTGGTGCCACCTATTACAGAAAGCCTCTCCTCACCCTGTCTGCCACTGCCTACAGGGAGCGGAGAGGGAAATACTTTGAATACTCTGAATCCTCAAGGTCACCTGAGTCACCTTCAGGAACATATCTGTAAGCGTCAGGTGTGACATTTTTCTCACAATAAGACTGGAGTCCACACAATTTCTGAGCTGGGGCTTAACCTCTAGAAAACCTCTAGATCCCACCCAGCTTGACAAAACTGCAGGAGCTGGCACGTCTCACACACCAAGCAGAGAGGTACGGCATGGTGGATGCCCTATTAATTATTTTTATGAGTCCACTAGACCAAGAACTCATAAGGGGCCTTTTTTTTTTTTTTGGACGCTGTGCATATGTCTCACTCTAGAAGCTCTGCAACTCCAGAATGATCTTTGCTGTGACTCCTGAACACTCAAGTGATATATTTCGGCACGGGAGCCTGCACACAAAAGCCCAACATTCTAGCAAATCTGTTCCACTAGACCTCTTTTGGTTTGCTGCATCAGGCCGCCAAGTATGTGGGCTCAGAACTTCAGCTAGAGGGAAGAGAAGGGACACCATATGTCATCACTTGAAATATGCTATTCTTACTGTGCAGCCTCCCAGGAGCTAGTGCTTTTAAAGCAGCATTTTCAGAAAGAATTGCAGGCACATTTGCAGAGAGCAGCCCAGCGACAGCTGATCAAACTCGTTAACGGAGCACCTACAGAAGTGTATCTGTGGAGGTAGTAACTGCACCCCAAGCTCAGTCCCACTTGAAACAGGGCTAAACATGGGAAGCCAAAGGGATCAGAAAGCTCACTGAAGTGTTAGTGCTTTTGCTGAAAGAAAACGTGAAATCTGCCAAATGCACTTTCCATGAGAAAGTTTTGATTTTCTCAGAAGTTTTTGATTTCCCATCACAAAAAGTAAAATTATTTGCTCCAGGATGTGCTAACACAAAGAATGAAAAACGGTCATAACAAAAATCATAGTGTCTCTTCTCAGCCTCATTTTCCAGTCATCTTCTTAGCCCTCTTGTCTCATGGGAGCAGTAATTCAAGTGCTGTGAGCCCCCCTTCTCCTTCCTCTTTGGCTCTTGGGCTTGAGCACATTTTCCACAGTGCATCACAGTATTCTTTTCATTTGGACTCCCGCAGTTTGTGATGGAAAGAGTCATCTGAATGGGAAGCGTCAGCCCTGGAGGAGAGCAGATCACGAGAACCGCAGCTTCCATGACTCACCGCGGTAGATGCATGGGACACAGAAGATCAGGCCAGCAACTATCAACATTTCCCATTTAAAAATTGTTCTTTGTCCCTGATCAGGAAGAGACTGCAGAATTTTTTTGGTGATACAAATTCACATTCTTAACATTCTCTAATCATATTAAAAACTAGAGTTATTGCAGGGCTTGTTTCCTGGCCTCTTTGAAGCCTCCGATTCCTCAGCCTGACTCCATCAGCCCTGTACCATATGTATCTGTGACAAAATTACTGCTTGCTTTGTTTTATGATATACTAGCAGCGTAGCATCTGGCAGTGTGGTTTGGGTTTTTTGTTTTGTTTTGACTGCAAAGAAACCTCCCAAAGACTCCAGTCAAATCCAAAAAGACATTAAATCAGCACTTTTTAAACTTATGCACAGAGGATGAGGGAGGATATCCTGACTCATCAAGGGAGGACACAGGCATCTGTATGCCAGCACGCAGGTGGCTGTCACACAGTACCACCACGGTAAGAGGGGACAGGCCCCCTACATCATCACACAGCCCCACCATGCACCACAGCCAGCTGGTGGGGAAAAGGTCTAGGGCAAAGCCACCCAAGATGAGACTCATCAACATTTGGGTCAGTTTGGCAGGGGTCAGGGCTCCGGGCTTTTTCCTGCCTTTAGACCAAATCTCACAGACTTCCCATGTGTGCAGGATATGTGCCCTCCTCCTTTTTATCATTCCTTGTTGCAAATGCCCTGTCAGTGAAACGCACATTTCAGCAGTGAGTCTCTCATAGCTCCCCTTATCTTTAATTCCCTTCCACTATAGTCTGTTTTATGGTGCCATTCCTTTGCTGGCATTTTTTTTCTTTCCTATTTCAGCTGCAATAGCCAGATCAGGATCAAAACTTCTCACAAGTTTAAGGGAGTCTGGAGGTAGAAAACGTAGGTCAAAGCAGAGACGCAGGTCAGGACAATAAACGCATTTTTCCTTCACATTTGGTTTAGCCAGACCCCTTTTCAGCCTTGTGCTCCATGACAAAAATCACTTTCTTAATTATCCATTTTATTTCTGCCCTGCTGGCAAAAGGCTTAATCCAAACCCCAACAGATCAGAGTCTTCCCTTCAGATTAGGCATAAACAGCAGGAGCAGTGGCAATCATCCATTTCATCATTAATTTTCTTAGAAAGCGCCTGTTGGGGAGGAAGGAAAAGCCTCATCCCTGGCTAAAAATGTTTCCCTGCAGGCCAGGGCAAGAGCTGTCTCCCTTTTCTGCTTGGGTGCTGCCCTCTTCCCTGGGTGGCCACCAGTTGTGGAGGGACCAATGCAGAGAATTTTCTCTTTCTAGCTGGTTCCCCTCATGCCCTCCCCAGCAGAGGTGCAGCAGTGAGGAGGATGAAGGGGCAGGAGGAAGAGGAAGGGTAGGACTGCCCATGCCAGAGCAAGACAGGGCTGTGTTACAGGGATGGTGGCATGACAGCCTGGCAGCAGGG
>NW_010425285.1:23100-26048 GCF_000710305.1 Buceros rhinoceros silvestris
AGGTAAAAAGAGCAGTGAAATGTTGCAGGGGAAAGAGGCTGAAAAATCAGACCAACTTTCTCCTCAGTTAGGCTGCCGCATGATACCCCTTGCCAATGTCTCCAGAAATTTTTTCACTTCATAGGAAATTTAAAAAAAAAAAAAAAAAGTTCTCACAGGCCAAATGGACCAAAGTCCAATTTCTGAAAATTTAAATCCCTCACAAACTGGAAATCCTGCTTTTCAGCCAGCTCTGAAAACCCCTAATCAAACAGTTTGAACAACCCCTCAACTGTACATTATTTACTCTAGCAGTAAACGCACTTTTCCTATTGGAAACACCTATTAACAGCAAGTACATTCACAGAAACCAGGACCGCCTTGTGCCTGATTGAGTAAAAAGCGGGATGAGAGGGGAACATTTGGGAGGGAATAGAAGAGTCAAGGAATATTCAGCTGTGAAAAGCCTAACAATCTCCTCTGTTCCTGCGACTGAAAAAATCTCTTTTGAACGCCTGCATGTTCACACACATCATACGAGGTTCGACTTGCAGAGCTTCACATTTTACTGTTCATGGCAGGTTTTCCTGAGAAGGCTACGTGTCTCCTATTTCAGGCCACGGCGAGGGTCGCCTTGTAATAGCACAATGTGTAATGGGTTTCATCGCGCCTGGGAACCAAAGAATTTGACCTTTGAGCAAAATAACATGAAGCAGAAAAATGCATTGGGATCACAGTCAGGTTGAGCTAAGAGTACAGGTGGTGAGGGATCGCTTTGAACATTGTCTGCATGGCCTCACTGTGGCTCCACAACAATCAGTCCTTCCCCTTTGAAGAAAACCTGTCAGTGTTTTAAATTTAGGGAGTGAAAGAGGAAAATTCATCAAGGGTAGTCCCATCTCTAAATATTCAAAAATCATGAATCAGGAGTCGGATGTTTGAGGAACTATCTGAAGATCGTAAGACAAAAAAAAAAAAAGAATTAACTTGTATTTTTTCTGGGGTTTGTGGCTGTCTTTAGGATGCCCCTGGGTCATATTTTCAAACTTCTTCACAGTCTGAGGAGTAGAAACTTACTGCTATAAAAATGAAAACTGAGATTCTCACCTAATTAAATGTCTCTGGGAATGGGAAGTTATAGGGAGAAAAACATCAAGTATCACGAGACTTGTGAAAAAAGTCACAGGATCTGGCAACCCTGAATCAATCACGAGTTAGGAAGTGATAGCACTTGTTCTAGCTGAATAGCAAAAAACAAACAGGCATAAACCTTATTCAAAAACATTTTGCAGGCATGACTCCCAAACTTCAGTTGGCTGTGAGTAATACTATTCATTATTTCAGAATGTTCATACAGCCACTAGGCATTTCTGGAAATCCTGGAGAATCCCATGTTTTCCATAATGCCAGAATGATTAATTTGTATCAAAAGTTTGTTACTTGCCAATTATCCATCTACTGCTTAAAAAAATCTGAGTCACACAATCAGCAGCCAGAAACAATACCGTGCTGTATGTTTAGACATCCAAGACGTGTAATGAATATTCAAAAGAGAAAGTTTGCAATCAAACCACAGGCTGAAAGTTCTGCACCGAAATTATTTAGCTAAGAAGGGAGAATAATTAATACCTTCTCAAAAAGCCAGACCAATTGTGAGAGAGTATGTATCACAGCAGGGCAACCACACTCATAACAAATATTATTAAAATTAATACTTGAATGACCATGGCTTTTTTTTTTTAACTACAAACAAACAAACAGGGACACTTTTCTAGCTAGAATAGAGATCCTTGTTTTCTAGGTAGAATATAGAGATCCCTAGTTTCCACTGCGGGTGTAAGAAGGTCAGTTTAGCTCTACCTATACAAATGCAGATGTACTACTTAGCCCGCCCAGTTTGGTCCGTCTGTGCAAACTCCCCAGCCAAGCTAGACTTGCAGTTCAGCGTAAACCCAAGGTAAACAGCACATGGTATGATTTATATATGGGTTATCGTTCAGCCAAAGTCTGGCATTTCATTGATATGCCTGTTATTTAGATGTATTCAGAAGCCTTGCAATGCAGATGGGTTTTTCCCTTGCAGTGACTGTATTCTCAAAAGAGATGCAAGAGCCAGATCTTTTCTATTCCCCAAGGTTAAAGGAAAAAGTGAGATGTCCTTTGCTTTTTCAGCTCCTTACCCATATAGAATAATTCATCTGCTGATATTTGTAAGGTGACTTCCACCAGCAAATGAAAAGATGTCAGGAGGAGAATTTTTAAGCACATATGTAATTGTTTATGATTGGTATCTGCTTTTATTTAGCATACTTGCTAGCGCTCTCTTTCTGCTGCTAGTCTGTAGGAATCTTTCTTGACCAAGATATCTACTCTTTAGGGAACTATATTTCACGTTCTTTCACTCTTTGCAAGCTCTGCCATAAGAGAATCAATGTATCAAATCAATCCTGCAAAGCAGCCCTGTGTCTAACGGCAAAGGTAGGAAACGGAGACATTTTCTAACAGTAATTTTGGCGGTAAGGGATTAGTGTGTGTTTGCCCATTTCCTGTGCTTCTCCTTCCCTTCATACACAGCGTGGCAGAAGCAAGGCTCGGAGAAAGTGTCTTGTTTGATCCCTGATAGTATTTTTTTTATTTTACTTCAGAAAGTCTTGACGAGAAAGCCCTTTGAGGTTTTTAAAACCACTCCCCTTGATTAATAAATTAGTTAAACACATTTGTTGCAGCTCTGCACGTCTTGCACTCCTTTGCAACACGGAGCAAGCAGGACGGCGTCGCAGGGTGCCAGTGGAGCACCCCGCTGCCCCTCCGGCTCTCTCCCCCCGTTGGAGCACAACTCGTAACCCCCAGCACAGCCACACGCAGTCGGGCACTTTTACTGTCCAGCCGCCCGCTTGGAGAAGGGGTGCACGGAGAACACTTGTCACTCCACCCCAAGTCTGCCACTGACCTCCACCTGCTGCGGGAAA
>NW_010425285.1:26070-26375 GCF_000710305.1 Buceros rhinoceros silvestris
CCCAGCACAGCCACACGCAGTCGGGCACTTTTACTGTCCAGCCGCCCGCTTGGAGAAGGGGTGCACGGAGAACACTTGTCACTCCACCCCAAGTCTGCCACTGACCTCCACCTGCTGCGGGAAAGGGGGACTCTACCCTGTGTCCCCGGCATCTCGCCGGGAGGCAGCGGCGCGGGCTGAGCCCGCTCCCCGCTTGATGCGGGAGGCACGACGCTGACAAATCTGCAGGCAGCGCTGACTATCCAGTTTAAGGGTGTTTGGGGAACGGTACAGGGGAAAGATCTGAACGCAACGATGAATGCAGC
>NW_010425286.1:0-6801 GCF_000710305.1 Buceros rhinoceros silvestris
CCTCCATGTTGAACCCAGGACACATGGCAAATGAGAGTAGCCTGTATGACAAAAAAACCTGGGGCAAAAAGTTTTGGAGAGACAGAGCTTTTTTCTCTGGCCTCATTTGTTGTATCTGTGCAAACCTTTGTAGCAAATAAGCTAACAGTTATGCAGGCAATAATCTCATTTACCTCACAGTCATGATTGGGTCATTCTTCTGCGCAAACTGAAACAGTGGTGTGCTGGAAAAAAACGTTAAAAAGTATGTCTTTTATTTTATGACCATAAACAATTTAGAATCGCACAGGTAATATTAATTCTATCGTTTTGTATTTATGAAAACTCAATTCTTTTCCAACTTCACAGTTCCTTGAATGTAAACAAAAGCCTTTATCAAACTAGTATATAAATCCACTAGGAAAAGCAAGGAATATCTTTTAATTTGTTGCAGTACAAATGTAAAAGATAGCCCATGTAACACAAAGTTTATGGTCTCAACACTGACAAAACCCCGAGTCTGATGTGGCTGAGAGTCCTTGTCAAACTGGGTGAAAGAGAGAATTTAACTACACACATATGCTCAGATCCACGGAAATTTGTTACAAGCTTCTAAGTCGTGATCAAATACAGTTTGTCATCTAGGGCCAAAACCTAAAACGCTGGTTACAAGTATCACTGTGTGTAAAGACCAGTAATTATGTTATTCCTAACAGCTATTCTTTAAAGGGAAAGCACCATCTTCCAGATGGGAAACAGATTTGATAAATACACTTGAGTGCCAGGTTTTATTCAGTGTTACAGATCTCCTCTGAAACTTCTCCAGTGGTCACCGTTGCTGCATTGTGCTGACTAGAGCTGGGCTTAGTTTTTCAACAGAAGCTTCATCAGTTCTAAAATAGAGTAATATAAGGTTTCTGTCACCCTCACATAATCATTCTCCTCCCATTTGTACTTCAGGTGGCTATTTTGTTCACAACACCTTATGCATTCACTTGATTGTTCACTATAATCTGCAAACCTTTCCTGGTGTGAAATTTAACACAGAAGTTTTTAATTATTTTGAATTTTCAGTGAAGTTTGATTAAATTTCCTCTCATAACTTTTTTTTCCCTAAATCAATAGTAAAAAAAATCAGAATCTGAATGCAGCCATGTTTTCCTTATAGGTATAGCCATATATTGTCAAAGTTCTTTTTTCTTTCTTACTTTTTCTACATAACTGTGAGTAAAACTAGTATCTGCAGGTGTTTCTAAATGATTTTCAAATAAGTTGAAGTTATTTTTCCATAAGGTAAAAAGTTAAGAACAAACTGTTAAATGCTTACAAACTTGGTGGTCCACTCAGGTATGGCTGCTGTCCCATAAAGTTCTATCTACAGCTTTAATGTGTAAGGGAGAAGGGTTTATGTGCACCTGCTGATACCAGGGCCAATGCAACACAGCTGTTGAAACACAAACCCTTTTTCATGAGCAGCTGCATTTACCCTGTAGAATCACTCTGCTCACCATTATGGGGAATTGACTCCCCACTTACTCATTAACCTTCCCAAGTGGATTTAAATATGGTCTTTATGAAACCAATAACATTTTTATTGACACAGTATATACCTAACTCAAACCAACCAAAAAAACCAAAATGAAATTTAAAACAAAATTAAATATAAAACCACTGTACCATCTTCACCCTTTTCAGCATGGCGGGAACATGTTGAGAGCTTCCGGTTGAACCCTCAGCTCCAAGTAGAGGCAATTTTGAAATTATGCCATGTTTCCCAAGGTCTTATCAAGACAAGTTTTTACAGTCTCCAAGGATGAAGAGTCCACAGCCTCTCTGGGTAACCCATTCCAGTGTTTGACAACATTGGTGAATTTTTCTTTTCCCCTGATATCTAATAGGGTCTGTTCCAGATTGTGTTTATTGCCTCTTACAGTGAAAAAGCCACTGTGGACCTCAAAGGTAGCTACATCTGGTTTATGCCTGCCTATTAGGTAGCTGAAGAGAACAACAAAACCCATGCCAGCCTTCTCCTCTTAAGACCATTAGGCCTGACCTTCTCAGCCTCTTCTTTTACATCATGTGCTCCAGCACCCTCATTGTGGCGACCATCATCTGGATTTGCTTTTTTATGTCCTTGTCTGTTGTGTACTGGAAAGCCCAAAACTGCAACATAGCCCAGCTGCAAGTACTTCATGGATGGGAATAACCACATTTCTCAGACTGCTAGCTATTCTTTTGCTACTGTGGCTGTAAGCGGTTGGCTGAGGTACGCCAATCAAGGGGACGTGTTCTTTCCTCTCTCTAAAACCTCTCTCCCACTCCAGGAGATAAAGGGTTAAAAGCAGAGATAAAAAAGAAAAAAATTTGTGAGACCTCTTAGGTTTGGAAAACTAAAACAAGTTTAATAACACTAGCGAAAATATTATATACAGAAGAACAAATGAGATATTAACAGGTTTATATGGGATTGGAAAGTGAGAGTTAAATGTAGTTAAGAAAACAAAAGCAAAAGGAAAAATTATACTGAGCAGTTTCCAAAATGGCGGCGGCCACATGGTCAGCAGATTTGCGGGAGCGGAACAAAAGCTTGGTGACTGGAACAAATGCTGTGCTGCCATGTGGAAGCAGGAGCCACGCCACACTGAGCCGCTGAGCCGATTTGGTCGTGGGTGTTAAAAAAAATGGCAGCGAAGGAGCAACGGCCCCAGAGCACACCAGCGGCAGGAACAGCAGCAGCAGAGAAGCAGCAGAGACGCGGTTGTTCCTTGTGGCACAGGGGCAGTGGCGAGGGTCTGTCCTATGCATGCAGGGGTGCAGTGGCAAGGGTCCGTTCCATGCATGCGGGGTTGCAGTAGCCGCAGGCAGGCAGGCACTGATTGGAAGAAAAGGGCAGAGATGGAGCTGGCAGTCAAGCAGTGAGGCAGGTCTCAGTTGATCAGGGGACACAGAGCCCACAAGTCCTCCTGGAGGTTTGAGCCACCGCCCCCGGAAGTGCCATACTCTCCAAGCCAGCCCTGGTGCGCGGCTTTTAAAGGGAATGGGGAGCCCACGAAAGTTTTCACAGCCAATGAGATGTGTGAATGTAAATGGGAGGAATACATCACAATCAGTCATTTTAAATCAAACCATCCAAACAGGAAAAACTGGACAGTGGCCCAGGATGGTGTTGACCTTTGTTGGAAGGTCACTGCTGTCTTACTTGTTGCTCACCAGGACTGCCAAATTCTTTACTGCGAAGCTCTTTTCTATCCACTTGGCACCCAGCTCATAAAGTGGATGCCTATTCTGTCCCAGATGCAGGATGCTGCACCACCATTCATGAGGTTCCTGACAGCCCATTTTGCCAGCTTGCTGAGGCCCCTCCAGCGCACTGACCACTTCTTCCGAGTTTGCTGCCATATGCACTTCATCTCATCTCTAAGCCCACTGACAAAGGTGTTACACAGTATCAGTACCAATATCCACCCTTGGAGCATAGTGGCCAGCAGCTGAACCTGCTACTGGTGGTCACAGCACTCGAGCCCACTGGCCAGGCCAATTTTCCACCTAACTTATCTTCTACGTAACCTAGCTCATACTCTCCAACGTGGTTAAAGATGGTGTATGGGTGACTATGTCAAAAGCTTTGCTAAATCCAAAGTAAACAACATCCTCTGCTCTCCCCTTCTCCGCAGACTCAGTTACTTCATTATAAAAAATAGTCACGTTAGGTAGAATTTGCCCTTCGTAACCCTTACTGCCTGTCACCAGTCACCTTCTTGTCCTTCAAACACCTGGACATGGTATCCAGGAGGATTTACTACTAAATCCTTCCAGAGACAGGTCAGGCTAGCTGGCCTATAGTTCCCTGGATCTCCCTCCTTGAAGACAGACACATCACTTGTCTTTTTCCAGCCACAAAGCACTTTCCCCAGTCACCACCACCTTTACACAACATACACACACCCCTGTCATGATATGCATATCCTATCTACCCTATCATTACTACAGTGACTGTGCTCCTCACCTCACATCTCTAAACTATTGCAGATTATTCTGCCCTTTTAAAATAACACATTTGCTCACATGGTGCTATGTTCTTTTAAAGCATCTAGGATCTGGCTCAGCTTCTTTGTGGCACTTTTGCGGCACTTTTGCTTTATTGCCATTTTATACAGTAATACACTGGATTCATTAAAAGCTTTCAGTGAAGAACAGATCTTAGGCATACAGTGCTTATGTGGTAAAACTAAAAATAAGACCTTTTTTTTTGTCCTAGAAAAACTTCAGACATAAAACAAAAATTTTTTTTGACCTCAAACAACAAACTTGTAAATTTAAAAAAGGACAATCAAACCTCTTATTGTATCTTGGTGTCTTTTTAATTTAATAATTTGCTTCACATTCTTTTTTTTAAAATCAGATAACTGTGAAAAGCTCCATACTTTTTTAATAAAAGAAAACAATCAAGATAAATTTCACCTTATAAAATGTTTTGAAGGAAGTTATAAATGTATAGGGTAAGAATTAGAATGTTAATAAATATTTGTGCAAATATTTTTATACTAGAAAAAATAAATTGTTTACAAATGCTACTTTGATACCAGTTCATGCTAAATAACAATATACTGTTCAACTGATGGAAATACACCCATAAAGCTAAAGCACAACTGCTATACTAGTACTAGAGGTATATATGTTTTTCTTGTATTGTAATATCATACCAAAACCCTCACATTTTTACCTTGCTGGACCTGCACTTCCATTTCACTAGTGCACTTGCTTCTGCCACTTTCCTTCAGCTACGTATAGCAATTCTGACCACATGAAGTGCTGGGTCTGACAAACAAAATTTGCCCCTGAAGTTCTTCTCACACTCTGTGTTGGGACTGGTGAGCAGGTGGTACCAAATTCCAAACATGAGAAAAGGGGTAGTGCCTGATGGGCTCTCCTGGGCAGCCTGCTGGAGATGACCCGGCTTAAGCTGGGGGTTTTCACCAGATGACCTCCAGAGGTCCCTTCCAGCCTCAGGAATTCTACGGCTTTGTGATGTTTTTTGTGGAAAAGAAAATTCTTTCTGCTACTCTGCTTTATTTCACACTCACTCCCCTCACAATGTCTAGAATCGTTCTTCTCTTTAACCATTTTTTCTTTTTTCTTTCTTTTTGCACTTGTTTTCCCTTTCATCTTTATTTTTTATTCTCACTCTCTCCCATATTCTCACCCTGCAGCATGTCTGAACAATAGTTACGCCATGACATATTCAGTATATTCATGCAGTCTATTCAAAAAGACATTGCTGTTCCTCTTATTGAGGATATAAAAGGCCCAGCTCATCCCTATACTCTGACTTTAACCAAAAACATAAACAGCTTTCAAGCATACACATTAAGGGGTATAACTGAGCTACATATAAGAAATAGAGCTAGAATTGTTTCATTATGGTTTTGCTGTTTAAAGGGCAATGTTGTCTTCCTACTGTAATTACACTGTTGAATATGCTAACTTATCCTTTGTTTAGAATTTCATAACACTGTCTTCTTCCCTAGATTGCCTGCACTTGAATACACAAATTTTTGTACCTTTGCAAGAATTTGATTATAAAAAGCATTGCTGAGGAAGGGCAGAATTAAAAGCCATCCCACCATTAGCAAGTGGAGTACACTTTAACAAGCCCCCTAGACATACCCCTTGTACTGCTTTCTTTGGGATGTTCTCCAAGAAATTATTGTAAGGCAGCTTTATTAATTCATATTTAACAATTACTTCTCATCACTGACCACATACAGTAGAATGTTTTCCTCCTAAATCATAATGGTTGTGAAACTCCCAATCTAAGTAGCCCTACATCTTTATGTTGAGTGTACTTTCTAAATACACTATTAAGCTGATTACACCTTGAGGATTGTGGCAACTTGTTGTGATATTTGGCACCCGACCTCTGCCGTCGAGGGTCATTTATACACTTTCTCTAACGTAGAGGATGCAAAAATGGCACTTTATTACGTAATGAACAGGGTTATATAATCTCCCAAGAAGCCTCGCCCATCGTGGGTGGTTACTGCATTCCTGTAACGTAAGCACGTAAGCACGTAATCTTCCGACCACCCACACTGCCACCCAGTGTTCTGCAACAAGGATGATCAATCCATGTTCTCCATTGGCCTCTTACTGTGTAAACCTAGAGTTATGTACACGTGTAAATTTATTAGCTCATGTAATTAGAGCACAAAAGATATTTCAAAAAACCCAACAGAGTGGTGCTGAAGCATGTTTTTAACCAGCAAAAACTCAGCATGTCTGTACAAGTAGGAACTTCCATGCAGCAGACTTAAGATCTGCCTCTCTGTTGAAGTTCTTAATGCCATTATGAAAGAGATTGTTATGGGTCAAGGGTCCGAGGTACCCACTCCTCAAATTACCGTAATGATTCCGTCTGCCTTATTAGAGGCGGAAGGATTTTAAAAAGGGGAAGGAAGAAATTCACACCTCGGTTTGCATTCGGAAACTGAGACAAACTTTTAATAAACAATATATTCACACTTGACTATATTCCATGAATATATATATATGTGCATATAGTTACAACCTAGGGGGAAAAAACCGGAGAAGAGAGGACTTAGATAAAGTTCTGCCGCAGGCTGTCTCGTCCAAGGTCAATCTCTGGGCAGGCAGCCAACAGCGAAGATAAAGGTGATGCCTGGCCTGGGCTTTGTGCAGCTGCGCTCCCGGGCGGATAAAAAAAGTGAAGTTCTGTCCGCGGTGAAGGAGGGAAGGCAGCGGGGGAAGGAGCCCCCTGCGCGAGCAGCCGATCAGCCAGAGAACTCCCTTCACGAAGCAACA
>NW_010425286.1:7247-7767 GCF_000710305.1 Buceros rhinoceros silvestris
GGCAGAGCAGTTTCGTGGGAGCTCCCCTCTCTTCGTGAAGGCCGGAAGACCGAGAGAGAGAGAGAGAGCTTCCTCCCAGCTGCTGGGTTTTATAACCTTGACACGTAACAGTGCATCTGACTCTGTTAACCAATTAAATGCGGGGTCATCACACTTGCATGGAATGATTGCTATTCGTCTATTAACCAAAACAAGGAAGTTTCAGCTCAAACCAGGAAGTTAAGCCCAAACCGGGACAGAGATGAAGTCAAGATGGAAGGGTAACAGTGATTTAGTCACAGAACCAGTTAAATGGTTTTCTAAACTTGAGGCCATAGATAGATTTTTGATTTATAGATAGCAAAGAAGCTTGATTTTACTAACCTTGAACTAAAGTAAATAAAGTCCAGAAAGTATGAAGAATGAAATATAAGGGGACCGGCTTCACTTCAGTGTAGAGTTAAGAGTTTTAATTTCAAGTTCTATAAATTCAGGCATTCAGCTGCTTGCTGCCTCATTTTAATTATTATTTTAATTTAAT
>NW_010425287.1:0-7750 GCF_000710305.1 Buceros rhinoceros silvestris
CCACCCCCCACCATCCCTCCCCCATATTAACCATCAGAATAAATTCAAGGCTACATTCTCAAGTTTCTTAAAGTGAATAGCATCTCATAAAACTTAAAGGAAATCCTTCACTTCTCTGTTTTTGTTTGGAATTACTAATCCTTCAAAAAACAGGATTATTGTCACTGATGAATTTATAACGAGCTGCACAGCCTTTTCTTTGTAAAGTCATTACCACAGAGTAATACATTTTAGAATGCGTCACCACCATTCATACTGTCCGGTGTTTCTTCACTTGTCCTTCATTAAATTTTTAGTTCTACTGCAGTGTAGTTTTAACAAGAGTGGCAAAGCTGAATCCATCAGGTCCATTCTTACACTCAAACTATGGCTGAAATCAAATAGTTAATAGAGAGGTGGGAATTGTAACATACACCTCCAATCACATGGCTCTCCAATTGATTTCAAATTCAGAACATAAAATATTTTTGCAATAATATTTTTTCTTCTTTGTAACTGTTTTAAACAACATGCTTGTATCTGTAGAGGTTTCTGACACCTTGTTTAAATGGTGCTAAAAACATTCTTCGCGAATAATCTCAAGTCTACACATCAAATGAAAAAAATTTTGGTTTGGGCTCTTTGTTGTTGTGAGAAAATCCACACTGTGCAACTAGAGCAAGAAAGAGTCACTTTGTCTTAACTAAAAATATATCTTCTGCTCTCTTCCCTCTTCAAGTTCTTGGCACATCTAAAATGGTTTCACTGTTACTGATATACTACAAAGGCTCAAATCTGCTGACTACAAATATCTTTTCAGGACTGTCACATTAGTTAAGAAAAAATCCCAACCTTTTCAGAAAACATTTTTTTTTTCTACTGATAACATTCATTTATTAAGAATACTTCAAAGTCAATAACATTATTCACGAGTCAGTATTGCAGATTTTTTTCAGTCTACAACTATCTCCCACTATGTGATGAGAACAAGGATTTTATATTTTGGAATATCAAAAAGTTTTGGGAATATCAAATGTTTTCAGACCTTATATCAAATATTAGACTTCAATTTTTTCTCCCATAAGAAGAGGGTAGAAGGAGGAAGTGTAATAGTCTGAATGACTGATAGAATAAATATTGTCTTTTTCTATGAGGAAAAAAAACCCAGTATTGAAATATCTTGTATGTCAGTTAAAAAGAAGTGCCTGAAAAATTAAATATTATATCATTTCAGGATGTTTCCTTCCTCTTGCACTATCACTGCACTTTAGCCAAAGGAAGAGACAACAGTGCCTCAAAGGAAGGATATGGCTGGATGGGAGAGACAAACTGCTACACCTGCTGTGGAAGTCAAGAACATCTAGGAACAAAAAGCAATACAATTCAGAAAAGTCAATTGATAACACAGCGTCAGAACACGGTATTTGAGGGCATTGGTTTCAGCAAATAGTTTCAACATCCAGATCTTTAATCCAAAAGCAAGACAAGAGAAATGTTTAAACTTCAGAATTTCTTAGACGAGAAAACAAAAAAGACCAAGAAAAAAATAAAAATTAAAGTGAAAAAGGACACGGGAAAAAAAAGACAGAAGAAAGAAAAACATATATCATGTTGCTTCAAAAAAGAAAGTTTTCTATTTCATAGAAGCACAAACTCTGACAATTAAAAGATTTCTAAAAGGGAGGGGTTTTAATAAAAATAATTGCTCAGGTGCTGTTAACTACAACAACAGAATATCAGCCCAGTTGCTTTGCAAAAGTGTTCTGGCAGTTTGTTTAGAATTCCATATTTAACTCATACTGGCTAGTTCAAAATGTCTCTGCTGAGATTACATAAATTATTCTTCAGCAAGGTAGAATACTGTCATTTCTAATTTTATTTTACTAACGGTTTTTAATATTAAGGAAATTCAGAACATTAACTGTCTTTAAGAATCTCTGTTGTTGGAATTATATTTAACATTTATTTTAGTTTGTACTTATCACTAATTAACAAGCTTTTCTTATTTCAGTCATTAAATAATGTATTTATTTCATCTTAGCACACTGAATATCTCATAGACAATTCTCACAATGCTACCTAGGACACAGATAAATTCTGTAATGTTGCTTTATAAATTTTGCAGTTTGAATAAATAAGACATTTGTTTAAATAAGAAAAAGATTCTAAAGCCGAAATCTTATTGCTTTCCAGATTCATACTTAATATCAAATTTAAATGAAAGCTTCAGGATATTTACTGCATCATCCAAAATAATACAATATGATACAGCCTGATTTGCCTTCAGATACTGAGTGTATGTTAATGTAAATCCAGTATCTTCTATAGGGTTGTTTCTGATTTAGTTTTAGTAATCAGACTGTATTTAACAGTCCGATTTGACAATGATTCAAGATTTATTGCTAGTATGAGGTAACTCAAAGAGATGGATTTTAGCAGCACTTAATGATTAACTAATTTAAGGTCTAGCAAGTGAGTTAGAAAAGTAAGAGTAAGAAAACTTGATTACAGATTCGAGAATGACAAGATTCATGCTACATTACTATAGAGTACCTTAAACCAAAATATAGACATATGTATAAAACCAAAACACACAGACTCACACACAGACAAACAGAAATACTTGGATCCAGTGAAATATGCCCACTCTCAAAGCAAATGCATAAAGCCAAACACCTAAGTAGGCAGAGAGGTGGGAGGAAGAGGCCAGCCTAGAGTCAATGTTTCCCGCTTCAAGTTTAGAGTAAACACAACGCACCAGCATTACTCAATGGGCAGTGGTTGTGTCTCGAGGCGATCATCCTTGCCAAGGCTTTGTGTCGACCTTGCCAAGGGCGTGTGTAAATCAGAAGATCCTGAGAGGTGACCCAACTCAGGGAAGATGCTGGGTGCAGCCCTCTGCGAACTAGGGGAGCTCAAAGGGGTCTCATTTTAGATAGATTGCTCTTTATAGGGTCTGAGATAATTGACCTTCGTCAGGTACTTCTCCATTTCAGCATAACTCGAGTAATGTGCTGTTTCAGTTTGCACATGTCCAGAACTTGCTAGATTTTAAGATTCTGGTATTTTCTCATTTCTTGTTCATGCCCAGAACTTGGGGTCCTAGCATCCCCACTTCGTGCCACGACCAAGTACAAGTGTACCAGGTCATAAGAAGGTCCAAGACAACTAGGAGTAGGAGCCAGGTGTGCTGAAGGGAGAGCCTCAACGGTCTGGTCCACTGAGGAGGACAGGAGCTAGCAGTGTGTGTGTGTGACAGGCGGGGCCTTAATGCTCTGGTACACTACCTTTCACAACTTGTATTTGACTTTTCCAATGTATTGTTGCATGACTCGGAGAGGAGAGTCACACCCTGTGTTGAGCAGCCCATGACCAAGCGGGGGGAATCGTACCACCACACAGACCTGGTGAGTATGGATGGCTTGACAAAACCTTTTCATAACATTGAGTTATCACAAGGATTACGAGCATTAGGTGAAATCTAATTAGAGGAATTAATTAAGTTGTTGGAAATAAATTTTAGAGGTGTTAAAGGATTCATTTACTGACCTAAATGATATCTCACATTATGCAAGGAGTTCTAAAAATTCTTGTTTATCTCTGAGGTCAAATATTTCCATGAAATTTTGTGTACTGTCTCCATAGTATATTTTCTGTAGCATTACCAATGTTTTTATCCATGTCTGCTTCCAAAACCTATGTTAGCTATGATGTGTTTTCTACTTACAGCTCTATCTTTCATTTCCCTACTCATTTCATACAACAGATAGATCAATGATGTCAGTGTTTTTCGTATTACGTGCATGCATTGTCTAGGTTCCATAGACAGAGGTCTTGACTGGTGATTGTGCAATCTTAATGCAGAATATAGATCAGGTCAGTATAAACAGGCAAGACTAATTCACGTATTTTATCTCTATTCAGATGAGAAAGGGAAATCTTGTTTGTTGTAATTTAATTTTGAGATGTGTATGACCATTCAGACCTATACTAATTCAAAAGCACTTCAAGAATCGAAGAAAATATCAGAGGCAAAATCATGAATTTTAATTAGGTTATTAATGATGCATAGACAAATAAAAATAATTTATCTGTTCAAAAGTATAAAATAATATTTGAACTAGAATTTTAAACTTTGCTTTTCCACAGATCTTTTTTCTATATCTTGATAACTCAAGCTGCTTCAGAAATAAGTGCTCAAGGAAATTTTGTGTGTTATTGCCAGCTTAACCAAAAATAACTTTGCCAAGGGGTAGTTCAGCACAGTTTCACAAGCTTTAGGTTAATAATAATCTACACACTGCACAGAAAGAGCAATTATCAGCTGCAAGCTAGAAAAAAACATACATGCCATCCACCTGAAACACATTTCCCAGACTAAGATCTGCTCTAGTAATACAGTCAGCGACAAAACAGTAAAATATTACAGTGTGACAGTGAGTAGATGAGCCAATGCTCTAATTTCAGAAAAACACTTATTTGCCCTTCCGTTCTCCTAGGGCAAACGGTTGTGGCAGCTCTGAACACAAGGACATTGTTTTGACTCCTTTTTTGATAGATATATAGTGTGGTCTAGAAGAAGTTGTAATTCATGGCCTTGCAAAAGAGAAAAGCGAAAAAGTGATGCAGACGTCTGGAGTGATCATCCTGGTTGCTAAAGCATTAGAAGTCTGCAGGTAGCAGTACTATCCTTTACTAGACCAGCTGGTGGGGCTCCAATCTGTTTATGCTATTTCTGAGCAAATCAAGAACACCAAGTTACAAAGTCTGGAAGTCCCAGATAAAGCAAGAAATTATTTTCATTTTGACGATTGTTAAAAGTTTCCAAGGCATTTCTAAGAGGTGTTATTAAAAAAATACTATTTTCAATATATACCACTTTTAGCCCCTTCCTTCATTCACTTGATATTACCACAAACTAGAACTGGTTAGTATAATTAATTCTCTAAGCTGCAACAAACAAGGTGGTTTCATCTCTCTTGTCAGGTAATTTTACTGCAACTGTGAGCAAGTCACATATATATTCTTATTCCCTCGCATTCTTCTGTAGAAGTTAACAAAGAAAAACGTACTATTTACTGCACAAGAGAAATGAACTGATGTTTGTGAATTCTTTTGAGGAAATTTGTACAAAAAGTATTGTACGACTGAAAAAAAAAAAAATCAAAACCCGGGAATAAATTACCTGGGTGCATGATATCTCAGAATCACTTGAGTGCCACTACTGATATATAGACACTTAATGTTATTGCTACTCACTTGAGTGGAATTAATTTCAGGTTTGGAATGTCAGTTTGCAGTGCCCATTCATGCTCCGTCACTTGATAGTTCTGTGTAAATTAAACTGTAGAATAAATTGGCTTTGTATGTGGAAACCTAATCCAAACACACCTCATGGTGCTGCATGCCTGGTATGCGGTGCTCTGTGTGTGAAAATACACTCATGTATAGATCATTTTTTTTTCTGTCCACACAAATCACATTTTATAAAATTTATAAAATTTTATAATTTATAATGTGTGCATGTTTTTATGAGTTGTCTGTTCTACAAGATGCAAAACGAAAGCTTCTAGAATATAAAAGGCATCCAGGAGGTAGTACAGAATGACATCTGTAACTGTTCAGACAAAAATACAATTACAAAGATGTTCTGTAATTATTTGTAAGTGAAGGTTACAAAACAAAGGAGCTTGGGTTTTGTCTTGTTTGTGTAAGAACTCTTTCTTCACGAGCAGCTTAGGGATAACAATATACACCACCATGGCAATAGCACTCATGTCTTTCAAAAAGAGCCTGCATTATCTTCTGACAATTGAAGTATTGCTGCTGCTGCTGCCCTTCTTAAAAGCGGTACTGGTTCTGAATGTGTAAAAGGTTGAAGGAGTTAGAAGACACTGTCCCTCTTGGTAGGAAATAAATCAGGGTGATCTACAATACTACCACTCCGAGTCACTCTTGGGACATTAATAATTTTGACCAAGCAGCAGACGGCAGTCATACTGAAGAATAATGAATGAATATACTCCTTCTTTCTTAAATTATGCCATTTGTTAAAATATATGTCATCATCTAGCTAATGTGATAATCACAGTAGGGTAAATTATCGGAAAAAAAACAACCAACAAATCCACCATCAAAAAGACCAAACCAACCCCAAACAAAACCCACTACCTTTTCCTTGTTCTTTTCTTTTCAGTGATCTTTTGTGCAATATAGTTGTCTCCTCTGTCTTTGATCTCTAAGACTTAAGGAGATGAGAAAACAAAAAATAAATGTAGAGATAATAATCAAGATAAACAACCAGGAACTCCGAAAGTATCTGGCCTTTGGAAAACAGCAGCTAGTGTTCACCGTGAGGAAAAAATGCTACCTCTCACTCACAGCTGCAAGCCATAGCTTACTGATCTGTTAAATTGTGCACATATGATGAAAATTAAAACAATAGATAGTGTTTTAATTTTACAGTCCTGTTCTATATGTCACAAGGAAGCAGAGTTGTGTCATTGTTTCTCCTGCTCCAGAACAAATTGTGTCACCTGCTGCTGCTGGGCTAAATGACCTTTCCTGCTGGTGGCTTTCTCAGTGTAAGGAGACAGTGGTGTTGTACGTCAGAGGTTTCCTGCTAGCGGAAGCTTTGCCCTCTCTTGCCGCACATCTATGGCCATCAAATTTTGCTTATATTGTGCAATATACCATGTGCAGTCGTATCATAAAACCAAACAGCCCTACCTTTAATGCCAGCGTACAGATAAACCTCCCTAATGCTACTTGAGAGAGGAGTCTTGTGCAGCAAAAACGGAGAAAATGGAAGAACTGACACGAACTTTCCTGCCAGCGTGGCCCTGTTTCCAGTAATGATGAGAAGACACTGGGGCACTCTGTGCACGTACAAGAAGTACGTTTTCATGTGTGCAAAGGCAGTCATTAAAACAAGCAGACTGGATGCTCTCAAGCTGTACACAGGTGTATAACCATCAATATTCATTATTTAAAAATCATCAAAAGGAAGAAAAATAAATGTATCATCCCTACCAGTTCTAGTAACTCTTAAGTGCTTGAAAACTGGTAAATATTCTTTCAGTGGCAATGGAGTTTTAAGCCAGCCAGCCGAAGCGAGAAAGGCACAGAACTGTCATGGGCTTTCAGATGCTTCAATTAAAGAAAACATGGACCAGGAGAGACAGCTGCAGGAGAGACATTGAGCAGTAACATTTGTCCTTTTCAAATTACAGTAAGTGCAATTAGATAACATAAATATACTGGTCAAGGAGCACTGGGTCGATCATAATAAATGAAACCTATTAAGAATGTGAAAGACCAGAGTAGGTATTACCAGGGCTTTATTTATTTGTTTATACAGGACTTTGTTTCATGAAATACAAGCACTGCAGTGGAGGATTGGTTTTGCCTGGTGCTGCACTCTGAGGTCAGTATGAAGCTTCCGACCAACTTCAGTGAATATTAGACAGAGCTGATAGTGCTTTCTCCTTCAGCTCTTGTGGTGCAGTGACATTCCCACTGGAGTCATTGAGAATGATGCACGAGCACAGACAAAATACGGATTGAAATACTAGACCATAAAGTGAGTGCTGACAGCAGCTTCTAGATTTTTTCCAAATTAAATGTTTATTGCAGAGATTCCTAGATACCAGAAATACCTTACCCCCTTGGGAACTAAAACATACCATGCAGGATACCTATCTGGATGGAAGAAATTGCAGATCTCCTGTGCAATTGGACAGGATCATTGGTCTGATCAGACCAAGCAAAC
>NW_010425288.1:0-398 GCF_000710305.1 Buceros rhinoceros silvestris
CCACACCACACCCGCATTCCCCCGCCCCAGGTCTGTCCCCTGCCTCGTTCCCCTGCTGCAGACATCGGGCTGCCCCTGCTCCCATCGCTCCACTGCCATCACACCTCCCCTCCATCACCCTCCCACCGACTCCTCTCCTTGCTGGGGACATTTCCAAGGCACTGGTGACTTTTGTCCAGCTCTGGCTCTGCTACAGGAGCTCTTGCTGCCCCAGCCCACCCTGGGAGCTCTGCGCTTGGGCCTCCTGGAGAAACACCCACCCGGCGGTGTGTGCTGTCCCTGCTGTCCCCTGCCAGTGCCAGGGCAGCCCGTGCCCCGGGCAGGCAGGAAGAGCCAGCGTTCCAGTTTTCCCCAGTTTCTTCTCGCCGTTTTCTAACCGAGCAGCCAGCAGAGAGGCA
>NW_010425288.1:547-761 GCF_000710305.1 Buceros rhinoceros silvestris
GAGGGGAGGAGGCTCCTTACGGTCTCGGAGGAGCGTCGCCCTCCAAGTGGGTGAAGTTTCCCTCGTAACTGCCGCAGCTTTGTCAAACCACGTGCTGTCATCGCGAAACCCTCTTGGAGAGCCGACACCAGCCGGTTCTGATGGCAGACATGGCTCTTGCTTCTCCGGCCGAGTGTCTACAGCCCTCCCTGGAGCCGAGCAGCTCTGCGGCGAT
>NW_010425288.1:884-4570 GCF_000710305.1 Buceros rhinoceros silvestris
CAGCCCTGCCTGGAGCCGAGCAGCTCTGCGGCGATCGACACCCGATCTGCTGTTTGGATCCACCAGCGATATCTGCTCTGACAACGTGCTTCCATGCCACCAGCCACCAGCCAGGACGGGGATGGATGGTTCTGATGGACCCTGGCTAAATCAGCAAATGTAAATGCGGCCCCAGCCGTGGCTCGGGATCTTCTCGTGGTGGAGACAAGCTAAATATACGATTGCCTTCGCAAGCGGCAATGTGTATTTGCACCGTCTTTGGTGCTCTCCAAGCCACCACACAGCAGCAACCTGCGGTCGCTGTGTCCCTGATGCTTGTTCCCGAGCTGTGGCATTACTGGGTGTCCCCGTCGGTCAGTGAGGCTGGGTCCAACTCAGCCCCCTGGACCCCCCACTGCCGGTTCAGAGCAGAACCTGGAGCAGATCAGACCATGTCCTGCCCGCAGTGGTTGGTGGGGGCTGAGCGGGGCTGTCCCTTCATCCAGGTCGTTGATGAAGATGCTGACCAAGACTGGACCCAGTCCTGACCCCTGGGGAAGACCATGAGCTACAGGACTCCAACTAGACCCTGCGCTGTAGATCACAGTGCTCTGAGCTCTGTTCTTCGACCAGGTGTCAACTCAACTCTTTGTCCACTCATCCAACCCACATTTCCTCAGTTTCCCCATGAGGATGTTATGGGAGACAGTGTCTTGCTGAGGTCAAGGTAGACCCCATCCACTGCTCACTCCTCATCTACCCAGCCAGTCGCACCATCACAGAAGGCGGTCAGTCATGATTTCCTCTTGGTGAATCCATGCTGACCGCTCCTGATAACCTTCATTTCTTCCACATGCTTAGAGACGGCCTCCAGAATGAGTGTCCCATGACTTCTCAAAGGTGATGGAGAGTGGCTTAGCAATGACATCTGCCAGCTCCCTTGGCACTTGTGGGTGCATCCCATCGGGGCCCATGGATTTGTGGGTGTCCAGCTTGCCTTGATGATCTCCAACCTGATCCTCCGCAAGCAAGGAAGAGGCTTGCTTCCTCCAGACTTGTACCTCCAGGGGCTGGGATTCCTGAGGGCTGCTCATAGCCGTAAAGACTGAACCAAAGAAGATGTTCCATAACTCCACCTTCTCTGTGTCCTCCACGAAGGTGCTAGCTGCCCTGCAATGCCCAGGGATGCCAGGTACCCCTGTGCCCATACCCCAGCGCACCCATGGAGGAGCAGCAGCAGCCTGGGGGGTGAATGGCTCCTGGGAGCAGCCTCGTCCTGTGGGACCTGGGGTCTGCCCTGTCCCACATGGGAATATTCTGGGGGTTTTGGGGTCCTTCTGCCCTCGGCCAATGCCTGGACAGCTGCCCTCATCCCAAACCTGGTCACCCAGTAGATATTCTCTCTGCTCAACTCTTGGCCCGTGAATTTGGGGTTTTTTAATCCTCCTTTACTTTTTTTTTCTAAAATGTATTTTAATGAGCCAAGAAATGCAGAGGTCATATTTGCACCTCCCCCAGTTCTGTTCCAGGCCTGTGGCTTCTTTGTACACACTGAGATCGCTCCAACCGGTGGCATTTGGCATCCAGAAGATTTTTAACTTGGAAAATGGAAAAAACCCTAAAATGATGACAAGCTTATTTATTTGTGTAGCCAGTGCTGCCAATTGCTGTATTTCAGAGGCATTTTTTTGCCATTTAGTGATGTCAGTTGGAACAGGGAGACAAAATCCAACGTTTGTGACATCTCAGGCAGCTTGGAAGGCTCCTTCGAATGCAGCAAAACTCAGCAGGTTTGACATTTGAGACTCACTGATTTCACTGCCAGGCAAAGCCTTACGCCTTTACACTGTATTTTTCCTGCTGTTCCTCAGTGCAGGAATTCCTATTTTTTTCTGGTTTCATTCCATTATGAACAGACCAGCTCGGAAAAAAAAAAAAGAATAATCTCTGCTGCAATAATAAAATTGGCTTTGAAATAGAAGAAATCTGGCTTGTCCGCGTGGTTCCAGGCTCGGGGGGAGCTGCTGGACACCAGCTTTGTTCCCCACCCCATCCACCAGCGCCAGGGGCACAGTCACAGTGTCACTGCTCTGAAAACACACCAAACGTGAAATTCTGGAAGGCTGTTTGATGTTTGGTTTCTTAGAATTAATCCACGCGCTAAATAATAACCTCTGCAGTGCCGCCATATGCATGAGAATCTTTCCCTGGCGGTAGGAGAAGCTCCAAATGCTCGCAGACTCGCACACTGCTGCTGTCCAAAACCCTCCACTGTAGGGAGCTGAGCTCGGTTTCCTTCCCCCCGCACCTCAAACGGAGCAGCCTGGGACACTCGCCCCAGCCGGGGCCGTTCCTACTGGCACAGAAGTCGCCCCTAGGGGGTTCAGCCTGGGGCAGCGGGAGGGATGGAGAGGGAGGGATGGAGCAGGAGGGATGGAGAGGGAGGGATGGAGCAGGAGGGTTAGAGAAGGAGGGATAGAGAAGGAGGCATGGATAGGGAGGGATGCAGGGGGCAGGATGCAGCAGGCACCCTGTGCCCCAGCCTCCAGCACTCCTCCCTGCCAGGGCTCTGCCCTCCAGCCACTGCCCAGCTTCTTCCTCCTGAGACTCAGACCCTGCCAGAGCAGCCCGAGGGCCTGTCCTGCTCCCTGCTCCCTGCTCCCTGATCCCTGCTCCCGGGATGGGGTTCAAGAGCGAGAGATGCTGGGAGCAGCCCATAACCCAGCCACCAGCCCCCTACACACCTCCTCTGTCTCCTCTGCTTCATCCTGTCCCTTCGCTTTCACCCATGGCATGGCCTCTCCCTGCCCCTTCCCCCTGCCCTTCGCTATCCCGGAATAAGGAAACAGTGAAATGAGCAGCAGCTCTCCCCAAAACACGGCCCGCGAACAGGCAGGCACCAAGAAGGGGCTGGGAGCAGCAGTGTTTAGTCGAAAATCCCCTTTTTCAGATGCCATTGATTCAGGTTCCCCCCACGGTCCCAGTCTCCAGGCACCAGCGGCTGCTGGGAACACTCTCCTGGCGGCAGAAAACCCACGGCGAAGCAGGCAGCCTGGCGAAGGATTCACGGGGATTTTTACCAGCGGGTTGCACCCGCTGCAGGAAAGTGGTGGTTATTTTTGGAGAGCTGTGGGCACAGCAGGAGCTCAGGGAAGGGCTCCCTTTCGCTCGGAGCCTGCACGCGTAACAGTCCAGGGCTGAGGGGTGTGTTGGAGAGGGCCCAGGACTGTGGAAACTGTCACTAAAAGCACTTTTCAAGTGTATATATTAGAGTGAACTTGTTGGCAATGTTCCAAAGTCACTATGGGGCTGTCAGGCACTGTCCCCTGGGTGTTTCTGGGTGCTCGGGGTGCGGGGGACATGTGCCTGGGACGGGTGAGGGGGGATTGGTGCTGCATGCTTACGGCTGAGAATTAAAGGGGTTAAAAGAGCTGAGCTGGGTGAGTGAAATGTGCGGACACTTGGAATAAGTGGTTGGAGAAAAACATTAAAATGAATTGGACACCCTCGTTGTTAGGAGGGGTGAGACCTGTGCCAGTGCCGAACAGTGCCAGGCTGGCACAGGACCCAGGGCACCCCGCAGTGCTGCCACCCGGCTCGGCTCTGGCAAGCAATGGGCATCGCCAGGCAGCAGCTCGGGGAGCGTCAGTCCAGAGAATAAACCCAACAGCTGGAAACCAAACCTCTCCCTGCCCCTGCTGGCGGGG
>NW_010425288.1:4685-5131 GCF_000710305.1 Buceros rhinoceros silvestris
GGTGAGCGTCAGTCCAGAGAATAACCCCCACAGCTGGAACCTAAACCTCTCCCTGCCTCTGCTGGCGGGGCAGTGGGGGGATGCATGTCACCTCAGGTCCCTGGCTGGTCATAAATCCTCATTAATCTTAAACCACAGGAGCTGGATGGGCTGAGAATGGTAACGAAGGGCATCGCCGTGGAGGGGTTCGTTAATCCGTACGGGCGAGGAGATGCTCTGGTCAGCACTGGCAGGGGCTGGGCAGGGGAGGAGGCAGCCCCATGGGCCAGTGCTCCAGGGAGCTGCCCCCCGAGCTGCGGTGGCACTGATGCGTGACACAGCAAGGGCAGCGAGAGCTGAGACCCGGCGGGTACCAGTCCCTGTTAATGGAGAGTTAGAGGGGTAATTAAGGTCTATGGAGTCCTTTTGGCAGTAGGGCTGGTGATGGATGTGGTGGGGAGGCACAC
>NW_010425288.1:5687-5895 GCF_000710305.1 Buceros rhinoceros silvestris
CCCCTGCTAGGGGACTGGAACCCGTGGGAGCAGGCCAGGGGGACTACTGCTGCCAGCCCTGTTAGACCAGCGTCTCCTTCTGGGCTCTGCACGTGGAGCAGGACATGGAAATCGTGGAGGTTCGGGTCTGAGTGAAAGAAGCAAAGACAGTTTTGGATCTATTGACTTCCTCAGAGACAGCTGTGGGGGGAGCTGCTTGGAGGGACGA
>NW_010425288.1:6177-7358 GCF_000710305.1 Buceros rhinoceros silvestris
CCCGCCCCAGTGCTGCAGCTCCTGTCCACGGCGGGAGAGCCTTCGGGCAGCCGGGGTTCACATGACGGCAGCGTTCCCATTCGGCTAATCCCCCCCTGCCTCATCCCGCAGAGAAAGCACAAGAATGAATCACATCCCATTAATTTGCCTTATCCAGAAGAATCTCCCTGAATTAGCAAATGTTTTGTTTTATTTGTTCCTCTAACCAACAGGAAAACATCCTCCAGCACCCAGCATCTGCATCCGCAGTGGTGCCGGACCCTGGCAGGGCCGGGGCGAGCCTTGACGGGACACTCACACTGGGCTCAAAACGATCTTAAAACACATTTAGGAGCCGGCTGAGCTCGGTCGCTGCCTTCCTCGGTGTTTTCCTGCCACGTTTCCCCCGCGGGCACTGCAAACGCTGCCGGGACTGTGCGGAGATGTGCGCTGTCAGCAGCAGATGCTTAATCTGTTCAAAAATAAATCTGCCACTCTGCTCTGGCTGACGGGGATCTGCTCCAGCAAATCCCATTGTTGTGGGGAACAAGTGGTGGCGGCCAAACCCTGGCGCTTTCTCCATGCTTTGCTCCAGGGAAGGGTTTGGGTGCCCTTGTCGGGGGCTCGGGGGGCTCGCTCTTCTCTGCCCACGTTAATGTCCATTTACTTTTAATGCCTCTTAAAGTGCCTTTTCATTCAAAATGTTGATGTCTATTCGGATTGTTACCGAGGGTCATTTTTAATCACTGAGCGAGTTTAAATATTTCCGATGCCCCTTGTACAATTGGTGTCAGCCCTGCCCTCCTCAGCAGCACATACTCACACTTGAAATAATAAAGTCAACGTGCTGCCAAAACCCCCACCAAAACCAGCCCCCTCCACCCCCCGCCAGGGGAGACCTTGGTGCAGCCTTGGAGTGCTTCAAGGGGCTGTCCGAAAGCAGGGGCTGTAGGGACAGAACAAGGGCTGAGGGGTTCAAGCCATAAAACCTCCCCCCCGCCACTGAAAAAAGGTGCCACGGGGCTGCGGCTTGGGCGAGAGGAAGGTGGTGCAGGGCGGTGGGGGATGATGGGCAGCGGCACCGCAGATGCAGGTCACGTCTCTATGGGGCAGCCCCATTGCAGTGATGCTGCTCAGAGCCCTGCCTGCCCCCGGGGTGTTGCGGGGCCCTGGGTGCTGGTGGGTGGGATTGCTGGCGGGGA
>NW_010425288.1:7488-9152 GCF_000710305.1 Buceros rhinoceros silvestris
AACCAGCTGGGCTTTGCTGAAGTCCTGCTAACGACAGGCGGCTAACGAGGCCGGGGGCGTGGCATGGCGCTTTCTTCCCAGCAAGGAGAACCGGGGTGCAGAGGGGTCTCTGCCCTCCACCTCGTGTGTACGGAGCTAATTAATGACGGAGACACCATCAGGGTTGTTCCTGTTCCAAGAAACAGGAGCAGTGGAAGACCCAGTTCAGGGAGAAAGCGCAGTAAAGTCCCAACCCTGCTGCTGCCCCTTGGAAGGTGAGACCTCAGCGGTCCTGCGAGCTGGCAGATGGGTCCCCCCCTCCCTCTGAGCTGGGCCGGGGTGAGGCTGGTGTCTTCCTGCACCAGGAATCCAGTGTGTTCCCGTAAAGGCTCCAGCTCCTCTTCCCCGCACGGCGCAGAATCCCCATGCCAGGATGAATCCCAACGAGCTGGCACCGTGCAGGGACAGCGAGGTACGGCGAGCGCTGGTGCCAGTGGCTGCTGCAGCGTCGCTGGGATCACAATCCCGTCCCTGAGAGAGGAGGAACAGACACAGCATGTCGCTGATGCATTGCAGAGGCAGGTACGGCTGCTGGCAGCGCTGCCTTGGGCCTGTGCCAGTGTGGTCAGCGGAGCAGGGCTCATCTTGGCAACCCCCGTGGCCCCTCACCCACGGGGCGGCTATGCTGGACGGGATGGGGAGCCTGGGCATGTGGGTGCTTTTCCTCCTGACATCCGTGGCTGCTGCACAGTGCAGGGAGTGGAGCTGGTGCCATGGGCCTCGGGCAGCACCCTGGGGTTAGTGCCCCCCTGCTCCTGGGGCTGAGAGGTGCCAGGCTTGGCCCCACCGGCCGAGGGGGACCCTGGCTGGGCAAGGCAGTGGCTCCGTTTGAGGAAGCCGAATTACCTGGCTCTCTCTGCAGCATGACGCAGTGGGACCTCCCGCAGCCTCCCCACCTGCTGCGGGTGATGGGGTGATGCTGTCTGACCATGGGTGCTTCCCTGGCTGCCGTGACCCTCAGCCTCCGGAGCTGCAGCTCCTCCAGGGATGGGAGTGATCCCTGACCCCCAGGATTTCCCCTTGTCCCCCAGGATCTCCCTCTGTCACCACATCACCAGCTGCTGTGTGGAGGGTGTGAGGGATCTTTCGGCCGGGAATAGGGTATAAAAACTCATGTATTTGTCTACCAAATCGTGCCTACTTGTCTAGACACCCAATCTTTAAAGAACGTAATAAAAGTAGGTGCTTCACTGAGAAGTCTGGCCTGGGTCTCTGTGGCGAGGTTTTCTCTCGCTCGGTTCTTACAGAGGGGGAGCTGCTGCTCTCCCCAGGGCTGCATGAAAGCACCCAGCAGGATTCCGGCCCCGGCTGCTGGATTGCTCCATCCCGGGGTCATTTGTGCCCCCAGACCAGCATCGTGCCGACGGGATTGGTCTGTCCATCCAGCCGGCTCCTTTCCCCGAGCGTGGCCGGGGCGCTGGGCAAAGCCCTGCCCTCATGGCACTAATCACACAGCTCTGTAATTACCCTCCCTGCTGCTCCAGATGGGTGTTCTCTGCCTGACAAACAACAGACACTGACAACCAGCTTCGCTGGGCTGTCGGTCCCGCCTGTGGAGGCCTCGTGGTGTTGGGGAGGACGTGCAGGAGGACCATGTCGTGGCTGTGGGCATCCCCGCCGTGCCC
>NW_010425288.1:9294-9942 GCF_000710305.1 Buceros rhinoceros silvestris
GGCCCCCCCCGGTGTGCCTTTGGTGGGAATAATCCCCCCTGCCTGTGTAAGCGGCTAACGCGGAGCTGATCGGTGGGTCACGGTGGAGGGTTTGCAAGTGGGGAACTAACTGGTCTAGCAAATGACCCCCCTTGTCCTGTCCACGGCCGCCTGTGTCATCTGGCGTGTCGATAGCGGTGCCTGCTCTCGGGGCAAATTTCACCCACTCAGACCACGTCCCGGAGCTCCTGCGTGTCCCCAAACCATCGCCTTTAGGTACGGGAGTGCTCTGTTGTAATCCCGCCTGCCTGTGTAAGCGGCTAACGCGGAGCTGATCGGTGGGTCACGGTGGAGGGTTTGCAAGTGGGGAACTAACTGGTCTAGCAAATGACACCCCTTGTCCTGTCCACGGCCGCCTGCTCAGCCCACGTCCCGGGGCTCCTGCGTGTCCCCAAACCATCGCCTTTAGGTACGGGAGTGCTCTGTTGTCCTCCAGACCTGCTGGTAGAGAGACAGGGAGAACCAATTCCTCCATGACAATGAGTAATAAATTGCTTCCAGAGATGCGGTTATTAAATTCTTAATTAGAGACGGGCTGAAGCGTACGACGACATTACCCCGCAGCTCCTACCCAGCAGCAGTGCCGGCCTGGACTCACCGGGCTAATCC
>NW_010425288.1:10014-10657 GCF_000710305.1 Buceros rhinoceros silvestris
GAAGCGTACGACGACATTACCCCGCAGCTCCTACCAAGCAGCAGTGCTGGCCTGGCTTCCCTGGGCTAATCCCGGTGGCCCTGGGGATCAGGTGCCCAGGCACAGCATGTCCTGCCCCGGCATGGCACGGCTTGTCCAAGGTGATCCCGCACCTCCTGCACCAGCACAGTGCTGAGCTCAGGGCGACCCGGCCCAGCGGCTGCTGTCCCCAAAGCTTCTCCCTGGTACCTGGCTGCCAAAATCTCCCGTCCTTTGTTTGTCCCGGGCTGGGACGGGGCTGGAGATCCCTGGTGTGGATTTTCAGGTGTCCGAGCGAGACCGTGCAGAGCTGCCCCCCGGGTGGGTTGAACCGGAGGTTTGACACCAGTCTGTCCCAGGCAGAAGTGGGGTTAGGAAGGAGCTGCTCCACGTGCACCCGCGGCTTCAGGCTCCAGCCCCAGCTCTCCCCTTCGGGCAGGTCCCAGAGCAGGATGCTCATCCCGAGCGCCCGGGGCCAGCCCTGCCCGGTGTGTTGGCAGAGCTCTGCCATTCCCCGTCCTCGAGCAGAGCTCAGTGTTCTGGAGAGTCCGGAGAGGCGTCAGGAATAGACTTTGCCAGGTCTGCTTTTAGCGCGGCTGAGGAAAGGGCTTGGGGGGGGGGGGGG
>NW_010425288.1:10874-11267 GCF_000710305.1 Buceros rhinoceros silvestris
CCTGCTCCCCTCCCCACTTTTCCACATGATCCGGTCAGCTCAGGCCGCACGCTTTCCACACGCGCGCACACGCATCACACACGCGCGCACACGTATCGCACACGTATCGCACATGTATCGCACATGCACCCCCAGGCACGCGCAGCTCTGGGGCTGCCCCACTGCAGACAGAGCCTGGCTCCATGGCTGGGTCCTTCCCTGCTCCTGCCAGTGTCGCTTTAACACCTCATCACGTCTTTAATGGTTTGTTTGCTTGTTCCTCATTAGGAAGATGCAATATTAGTTTAATTAGAGAGCAGCCAGCGGAACGTTCCCCCAGACAGCCAGGTCCAGGGAAGGGTTCAACGGCAGGTTTGTTCCCTGTGCTCCCACTTCAACCAGCCCTCAGGACCA
>NW_010425288.1:11472-11813 GCF_000710305.1 Buceros rhinoceros silvestris
TGCGCGTCAGGGGCTGGGGACCGCGGCTCCGCAGTACCTTCCAGCTGAGCGAAGGCATTGGGTGTCCCTGCGGCAGCAGCTTGGAGCAGTATGAGCCCTCGCCCAGTGCGGTGTTGACTCTGAAGCCTAATAAGGGACAATATTCTGTCTGCAGATGTCACTGTGCCATGTGCTCAGGGGGTGAAAGGGCAGCTCCAGCCTGGATCTGTGGGATGGCAAGAGCTGCCATTCCCGGGAGACAGGGAACGCCGCTGGGGATGGGAGCAGCGGCAGCCAGGCAGAGGCACACGGGCAGTGGTGCAGGGCTGGGGGTGCTGTGCCTGGGGCTGGACACTGGTGGC
>NW_010425288.1:12088-12394 GCF_000710305.1 Buceros rhinoceros silvestris
ACGGTGCCTGCGGGACAGGAAACATCCTTAAAAGTCTGTGATTTCAGGGGAGGTTTCAGCGCGGTTCTCTCTATCATGTGGCAAATATGGAACCACAGGGACCCCTGGCCTGTGAAGTGCAGGATCACACCAATCCATAAACCACATTTAGCTGTAATACTCTCTGAGAGGCTGGTAAAATGCTCCCGTTTGTCTCAGAAATCCCTAAAAATAGCATTCGGTTACCAAACCGCTGCTGTACGTACACAGAGCGAGCCTTCCTGCGGCAGCCGGGGGAGGCTGGCGCGGGGCCGCTCACGAACCACA
>NW_010425288.1:12589-12790 GCF_000710305.1 Buceros rhinoceros silvestris
GGCCCCGTAACAGCTCTCTGGTGACTGGTGTCAGCACGCGGTGCTGGCAGTGGCCACGCATGTGGCATCCCTGGCTCCCACATGGGATGTGGTCCCCGCGGTGGCGGCTCTGTGCTCCCCTGGGAGCTCTCCATGGAGATATTAATCATTCACGTCAGGGCAGCAAACAGGCTGCACGGGAGGAGCATCCCCCCCCGACCG
>NW_010425288.1:12972-13249 GCF_000710305.1 Buceros rhinoceros silvestris
TCGGGCTGCCGCGGCGGGGTGCTCGGGGCCGCCCCCCTCTGCCTGTCCCTGCCATGGGGTGGGGCCAGTTTTTGCCTGGTGCTCTTGCCGGGCTGGGCAGATGTGGTGTCATTGTCCCAGCAGAGCAAGGTGGGACAAGGACGGCTGAGGATGGCCGGGATGCTGTCGGGGTTCCACGGCACCACGGAGAAGCCAGATCCGCCATGGGGCTGGTGTCCCCAGGGGAGCTGCTCGTGGTGGCTAGGGCTGCCAGGAGATGCGCTATGGCCTTGAGGCA
>NW_010425289.1:0-15585 GCF_000710305.1 Buceros rhinoceros silvestris
ACCGGGGCGACGCCGGCCCTGTCCGCCGCAGACGCTGCCCGCGCTTGTACTCCGGGGCTGGGCCGATGTGCCGCAGCGAGTGGGTTGTTGATGCGAATTTAGAGCTGGAAACGCGTATCGGGTTACTAAGAGTAGTAATATGAAGCACCAGTGGGAAAAAATGTTGTCTGCGCTGCCTCAGCTCCCTGCTGGGAGCGCTGCCCCGCAGCAGCCGTGGGTGTGCAGGGAGCCTCTGAGCCGAGCGGGGAAAGGTGGCCCCCTTCGTTTTACACCTTTTATAAGTATTTCTTTCCTCTTGTAAAATGGAAGTGGGGGAAAGAAACAATTTCTTCATTAGGATCATGCTGCTGCTTTGCTGTGTGTCTGCTTCAGCAAACAAACTCTGTGGCAGCATCTCAGCATTTATCTTTGGAGATTTTTAGGCATGGAGAAACATGTCGGCGTTGTTTGATTGAAGTGTTAGCATGTACCTGAGTGGCTGCCTGTGATCGGCCTGTCCCGTGTTTGTTTCCAAAGCAAAGAGTTACTACTTCTGAGACGGCTTTCAGCCCCTGTGAGAGCAAACTGACTGTTCACACAAATGTGATTTCCCTTCAGCTGCTAAACTGCAACCTGCCTGGTGACAGGACAGAACCTTTTCAGTGCTGTCAGTGGTAAAGCTTGTTAAACGCTGAATGTTCAAATCTTACCACTGTTATCTAAACTCGAGCTACCCGGCCTTGGGACAAGATGGTTTTCCTGAGCTTTATGGCTGCAGAGACAAACAGGTCCTTAGCTGTGTTTGACCCTCCCTTGGCCTCAGCTTCCACCTGTTGAGGTTTTTGCTGTGAAGAAGTTCCTCGTCCCTGCTTGACGGCTCTGTGGGAAGCAGTTTCTGTTTCTGCTCTGGCAGCACCCTGCGGTGGGAGCTCGGCAGGTTCTCTGTGCCTGGGGTCAGCCAGAAGAATGCCCAGTGCCTGCGGTGACATTTTACAGCAATGTAAAATACTGTTGCGTCAAAATCTGTTGTTGTGTCATTTGTCAGCTTGTCTTTGAAGTGACACAAGTGCTGGATTTAGCTATATAATAAAGACATGGAGTTAATGATTATTTTCCATTAAAAAGAAAAGGTGGGGGGGGAGGGGGAATGCTACTACTTAATTCTGAGAATGAGAGAAAAGAGAGCTCCATCTTCTGACTATAGCATTGCCAATGAGTTCTGAGGCTTCAGAGAACATTGTACTTACCTGTTTGTGAAAAAACAGATCCTGTCTCCTTCAGCCTACTCAGACTCATAGTATGACTCTGGAAGTTTTGGTGTGGGCTGGCTCTGGAGGCAGGACTGAGCTGGCATATGAGGCTTTGCAGCAGATTGCCTCTCTGGGAAATTTATCCAGGACTTTTCAACCGTAGGTTGTGTTGGAGCTCTCCAGCAATCAGAAGCTGGTGTTGCACAATCACATTTATGTTCAAGTTTCACTGTTCCTACTTCAGTGTTGCCTGTCAAAAGCCCAGCTCCCATGCTGGGAAAATTACTGGATTTGTCCTGAAGCAGGCACCAAAGCTTTTAGTTCATAGGCTGGCCATCAACAATGTGCTGAGATAAGCTGGTTGACACTAGAGTTTCTGTCCTGGAGATCAATTGCATTACAGACACGGTGGCAGAATGAGAGCTTTGTACTCTCATCTACCCCATAAATTGCTGCCTTAACATTTTCTGGTTGTCTGTTTTACTGTCTTACAAAATTTGCTGTGATCACCATCAATCGTTCTAGCTACTTTTGGAATGTGCTGTACAATGTGGAGTGCGTTAAGAGCTTTTTAACCTGAGCATCTCTGAGGGGAGTTTGTGATGTGAGCAAGGGTCTGCCCTTGTGAATCCAGCCACAGAAATGGGATGCAACAAACTGTCTTAATGAGAATAATGGACTAATTTGAGGGCTGTGTATAGAAATGTATATAGTGTAGTAATGCCATTAGGACTGTTGTCATCTGTGATGTTTCTCAGATACAAGTACTCTATTTTCAATAGCTGGAGGGTTTAGCATAGATGAAGCACAAATGGAAGTAAACAGATGCATTTAATTTCTGTAGATATTAACATCATGTCACCTGTGTCTTTTACATGATAATGATCTCAATAGGCAGTAATATCAATCTCATTTTTTATGGAACATCCACTTCATGTATTGCTTTCCCTTACACATCTCAGGCTGCGCGGTTTTGCTGCTGATCATGAGCACACTCATATTAATTCCTTGTAATTTTATTTGAGTAGAACAGAACAGGAAAGCTTAGGAAAGTATGAACATTTAGTGTGTATCAGCGGTACGGAAGTGTACCTACACCTCCCCAGCTGGATGATGATACCTCAGCAGCAGTAAGAGAACAACTGCCAGCTACAAGTGAAGAGGCAGAAATTAGAGCAACTGCTGAAAAATCACTGAAATTAAGGACCTGCTCGTTTAGCATGATTGGAGCATGTAAATATTAACTCTAATGATGACAACACGTAAATTGGAGTACTCAATAAAATTTGAGCATGAGACTGAAGTGCCACAACTTGTTGATCATTTTTAAAGTCATCTGCATTAATTTGCCACACTCTTTACATAAGCTTTCTGTAGTTGGCCTATAGCAGAATTTCTGTAAGGAAGCCACCAGTCCTCCAAAATTCACACGTACAGGTACATAGGAACAAAACCCAGTTCTATATGCAAGGTATCCTGAAGTTGGGAGCTAATTAGGCTTATGAAATTCTTTCATTTAACTTGTTGTACAATGGTCTCTGGCTTTGCAGAGAAGATGGAATATCCAAGAAAACAGCAAGGTAGTGACAGGGTAACACTGAAGATTTGAGTCAGCTTTCATGTGTTAATCGGTAAGGACAGTAAATAGAGGCAAATACTGGCATGTGGAAACAGATCAGTTTTATAGAAAACTTTTAAACTAGCTGAAATGGAGTTCATGGGAGTAGCTCCTCAAACCCTATTTAAGCTGCAGTGAACTTAGGAATATAAATGAAAAACAATTTAGGTACAAGTATCTGTTCTGTTACATCACTAGTAAGACTTTGGAGTCTTTCGATGGCCCTTAAACTTTTCAGAACTGAGCTTTATGCTACCTTTTCATTCCTAAAATCTCCCAAGTGCAAAGGCATTAATTTAGGTGACATTTTCACTCTAAAGATTCATCAAACAAAAAGCAAAAATATCCCCAAAATGAATCAATGATGAGAACACTTGGATCATTCAAAAAGCAGCATCTTTCAAATAATTGTGCGCTTTGTTTTGGCAGAAGTTTTTGTGCTTTTGTAAGGCTTCTGGATCACAAACATTGGTATTGATGAAATAGATGAATCTTAAGTCTTGCAATTTTAATTTTTCAGCAGTTGTTTTCCCTCATTAGCATGCCATTACTTTTATAAAAAGATGAGCGAGATGTATGAGCTTGTCTAGTGTGATTAGAGACTCTTGGTGATCTTTGTAATATGACATTTTTAATCTCTTTAAGATTTAAATCTGTACAAATAGGAACATAGGTAGCAAATGTACTTTTTATGATTCCGGAAGGAAACTAAAGTTGTCTGTCCAAGTCAGCTTGCTGATAATGTACTGTCAAGAGGCTTGAGAGGCCTGTGTGGATTGCAGGGTTCTGGCAGTGTAATAGAGCAGTTTATCCTGACAGATGACGAGGTTTGCTTATAGTCACTCATGATTTAGTACAAGATGGGCAGAATCATGAGGAACTTCTGTCCTTTTGTCAAAGCCCTTGTACAAAAGGAGCTTCTTACATGGAAGGAAAGGTTTCTTGAGAATTTATAATTAAATGGCAGTGGAGTAGGCAGAGGTATACAAAATATAAATGAAAACTGCACAAAAAGGACTAAGAAAGGATTTTTATAGATCACTGAAGCAGCTGCTTATAGTTCACAAAATATACGTGACCCTGTCATGTTGCACGTATTTATTCACTGTCATGCTATTAAATGATATTGTAATGCTTTGTATCCAACAATCTCAGTAATGATTGTTTTCTTTTTAATTATTTCACATTTCTAATATGTAAAGATGTATTTCTTGCTCCTCAAGACCTAATGTGTTGAATCTTTCAACATCATTTCAGACAATGAGAATTATTTGGCTTCTCCCATTCTAGTCTTGCAGACTGAAAACGAGTTGGAGGTTTGCTGTGAAAAGATGTTCTGTTCTGCAATGCAGAAGCATTCGTTATTGCAAAACAACAATGTTGTCTCTTGACACCTAATGGGAGTGTAGGACAAAATAAAGCAAATCACAGACTTGCTTCATCTATAAGGAGCTGGAAAGAGCTTTTTGCAAATCAGAATGAGATTGATTGGATTTTAGGCTCACAGGTAGTGGGTAAAGTATATGGAAAATGTGACATCAGAGACTTTGGGGGTTAACTCTTCTTTCAGGCTGGGCTTGAACAAAAGCAGTGGCAGCTAAACCATGTGTTTCTACCATTGAAAAAACTCCAAAACTAAAACCAAAACCAAAGAACACATCAAAACCTTCAGACAGTCCAAACAAATCTGAAGTGGAGTGCAATCAGACTAGTAACACTGATCCTTGTCACTGACTGCGTGTGTTGAGAGAACGTGAAGTTTGTTATTTACCTTTAGAGTGTAGCACTGTGTCACCAGTGAGCACACTTAACCTTAAAACGAATCAAATAAATTGACTAGAAGGGAAGGATGGAGGAAATCAATTATTCTGGAAAATGAGAAGACTGAAGGAGAAAAGGAGCTAAAGGAGGAAGCAAATGGAAAGGGAAGGTGAGAACTGCAATGCAAGAGTAAAGCAGGAAAACAGCATGGGAGAGGAAAAATAGAGTGGGACTAGAAAACAGGAGAGGATGCAGAAAGACACTGGGGAGACAATCTGAAGGTAAGGGCAATATAAGATGAAAGGAAATGGAAATCTCTAACACATAAAGGAAGGAATTTATTTGAAAAAAGGAAGTTAAAAAGAGGAATTAAAGGGTTCCATACAAAGCACATCCTAAGAGTCCAACATACAGCCACATGCTATTGGCTAAGCTTTTAAGCTCATCTGCTTGTAATTGTCTTTAAGAGTTAATGTTCCTTTCTGAAAGCTGATGCTGTCTGTGACTTTTCTGGTTCAAGGGGATGTGCTCTGCCTTAGCTCTCCTTAGTGTGGAGGCTTTGTATCACTAGAGTACCTATGTGACCTGTGACTCTGGGTTAATGGTGTTGCATGGCCCTATGTCTTAGTCCTTGAAGATGTCAATATATAATTGACATTTGTGTCTGTAACTGATGGCTAAAGGGTCTAAGATAGACATTGAAAGAGTCTATAAAATTACAGGATCATCCATTTCTGTGCCAGTACAGGGTAGCTTCCTGCAGTAAATCTTATTAGAAAACTACATGAAAATGTTAATTTAGCCATATATCCTCCAGTAATTTAAAAACTAAAACCACTACAGTGGGCTCTGAATCGCTTTTTATTTAGTGGAAAGTACATAGCTGCTTTTCCTGTGTAGCTTCTATGTTTCTGCTGCTGAACGGCCTGAGACTTGCAGTTTCCTTTAAAGAGTGTGATAAAGCCTGTGTAGGACAGGCTCTCTGATATAGAATGTGTAGCCTGGAAAATCTTGCCTGGTTATGACAGGGTGCAAGGGCTGTAGATCATCCTTTCCTCAAAAGGCAAGGTCAAGAGACATGCTAAAATACTCAGGCCAGAACTAGAGAAGTCCTTCTCAAACAGTACTCTTGTTCGTGCTGTGAAGCTGTGCACAGGCACAGGGCAGAACCGGTTACAGAACTGTGAACCTGGAGTGTGTCCTTCAGGGCATGAGGTGACCCATGTTAATTGGCAAGGCCTGATTGAATAGTTCTGTTCTCAGTACGTTTTGTGAGCGATTATCTTACGTGTGGCTTTGGAAAGTGACCTGTTAGTAAGTAGTAAGTAATAATTCTACTTTAGTACTAGAATGTTGGTTCTTCAGTACTAGAATGTTGACAGTTGCTTTTGGGGGTCTAAAATTTATTTTTCTCATTTATATTTTCTGTCTTTATTAATATTTAAACTGTCTCGGCTAACAAGAGTGGTTCAGTGAGCAGAATAGAAAGTCTTACGTAACCGTTAAAGACAAAGGCTTTAATTATTCTCATTTTCTGTTAAACCATATTACTTAGTCATGCTGTCATACTTAAATTAGTCATTTTAATGTTAATTTTGGCATAGTTTTTTGTATGTGTTCTTCAGTTCAAATTAAATATATTTAACATTTCACAGCATTCTTTCACTTTCTTCAGTGTCAAACGTTCATTGGATTAGCTAATAAGTGCATTGCATGTGGGGTCATGTTTTCCTACTTCCATGAGTTGTCGAAGATTAATGTATTTCATTTCATCAGATAACTATCCAGTGCTCATAACACCTACCAAAGTAAAAGAAGCTGGTCAAATTCGTTTTTCACATATGGCTGAACAAAAAGTTTGTGTTACAGACCCTTTCCTAAGTAAAAATGCAATGGCCATAGCCTGCACCAAATTGGGAAGTTTTATCAGATCTCCCTTCCATCTCTGTTCTGTCAGTCTCTCTCAAAAACTGATCTAAAGGTCACTGAAGTCAATGAAAAGACTCCTATTGACTTCAGTGGCTTTGGTTCACTCCCTAAATGCCAGTGAATAAATGTGGGCTTTGCAAGATGCCTAGAGAATTTTAAAAAATCCTGGGAAAGATGAAAATACATTGCAAAACCTTTCTCAGCAGCACAGTCCCATGAGTTCAATTCCCATTTATATCAAAGGAGCTCCAACTCTGCTTTCTCAGTTAACCCTGTGTAGTTTTTCTCATTTCAGCTGGGAAAATGATTGACAGAAACAATCAAGAAGTGTTCATCACCTGCCTTCATTTTGGTTTAGCTGTGAACTAAAAGCAATAGGGGATTTACTCTCATGACCTTCGATTATTGTATACTGTAATGTAAAAACCCAGCTAAGAGCCGTGAGCCAGAGTTCCAGTGCAAGGAAATAGTTATGGAGTTTTCCTTATCTTTTTTCTTTTTTGCACCAAAACTGTATTTGCTAGTACTGACTTTTATGTCTGGCTCTTAATTTTTTTATTTTTTGAGAGTACTAGTCTTTGGATTTGCAAGATTCTAGATTGCAAGTGGACATTACTACCAGATCTCCAAGTACCTCTTCCTTTTGAAGAGCTTTTACTATCTTCTTTCTAGCCTCTCACGTACTTGAAACCCTTCCATTCTGGTGTAGCTTCAAAGGCAACTTCCTGCGAGCACTGAACTTTTGGGAAAACCTGCCTTTACTACTACTTTGTCACAGAATGAATGTTCACCCCAACAGTTTTACTCACCAAGGTGTGTTGAAACCGACATTGTTGGTACTCTGAAAGCTAAAGCTGTAGTTGACTGCAGAACACCATACTTTCTCAAGAACTTGTTGATGACAGTGAAGATGGGCGATGCCATCCCTTTGTAAGATGATTAGATGCTGTTCTGGTGGTCATCTCTTGATGTGTTTGGAGTTATTGAGGTGTGAGGGAGTTCAGGGTATGGAGGCAAGCCACTGTACACTGAGCAGAATGGTGATGATAGCATCCTCTATTTTATACACCGCTGGTAAGAGTAGACATGTAGATATAAGGTGTTTGCTGCTGTGAAGTTGATTTTTTACTAAGTTACACAGTGTAAATGTTACATTCTCAAAGAAGCCTCACCAACCTGTTTTGTTTGATTTGGAGGCTCACATTAATAACATCAATATCATCTGACTTTTTTAGAATCTTTTTTCCCCTCACACTAGTTCCAGATATATATATCCAGATACTTTATCAGGATACAAGTAATTGTTATTTGTAGAACTATTATTAGAAGCCTTTGTAAACACTACTTTTACAAAAGAACACAGCTGAATTTTGTGTTCAGGTTTTTTTTTAGAGGAAAATAAAACACTTGTGGGTATGACAGTCATAGAATTGTTTTGGTTGGAAAAGGCCTTTAAGATTGAGTCCAACTATTAACCTAATGCTGCCAAGTCCACCACTAAACCGTGTCCCTAATGGCCACATCTACCCATACCTCCAGGGGTGGTGACTCAACCACTTCCCTAGGGAATCTGTTCCAATTGTTTACAACCCTTTTGATGAAGAGGTTTTTCCAAGCTATGCTTTTCAGAGCTGTCGGGGTTAATCACACCATACTAACTCTAAAGCAAATTAATAATGTATTAAATATTTACCAGATATTTCAGAGACTTTACTAATTCCTTTTTACATCTAGTTGCTTGATGGGCTGTGAGGCTTGTTAAAATAAGCCTGCAGATGCCGGTGGGCTGTTAATGTTGTTATTGCAGCATTTGTGGTATCCAAGAAAACTTCCTGTTTGGAGATATGCTGTGTGTGGATTGAGATTGGCTATGCTGCAATGCTCAGAGAATTCCAGGAGCGAGCACTGGAGAGAGAAAGCTCAGTTTGAATTTTGCTTTTCTTCTCTGGTTGTGAAACCACTGACAGGTCAGAATTCAGAGAAGGTTTGGGACGAGATCATGGCTTTATTCAGCAGTTTAATGAACTCCCCAAACATCAGCTCCTCACCACTGTGTAAAAGGTGAGTTTGTTCCCTCTTGCTGTTTGACATTATCTTGAGGACTCATCAAACCTTAACTGAGTTGTCTCTTTTAAAGAATACCTAACCACATGTTAGAAATTCCCTTTGCCTCTGCGGGTGATTTGAGCTGTTCAGGAGACCTCGTGTAATACTGCTGCGCGATTCAAACCCGAGATTGCCGTGTTTGGCCGATGTGAAGCAGTGATCCTTGCCATGGTCTCAGTAATGATAATGGTAAAAAAGGATGTAGTTTTTAGATTGCTTTGTGCTCGTATCTGCTAAACACATATTGAAAGCCCATATTTTATATGTTCCACGCTATGTTGTTATATAGGGATTCCTCTACCATCCTCTTCCAGAAAGTATTTCCTTCTAAAAGAGCAGTTAGCAATAGGGATGTCTGTCATATCTGCTAGAATTCTCCCATTTCTCATCTGCCAAAGCAGAATTTGGTTTTGCAGTATACACTTTGCTTTTAGAGGGGCTATTTATTTTGGTTTTGATACATATTTTTGATCTCGTGTCTAAAGAGAAGTAATGGTTTAGGGCTGGTTTGCACTTTGACTAGAGGTTTGAGAGTCTTACTATGGTCATTAGGTCGTTTGTGAGTTTCTCTTAGCCTCAGGCAACTTCCACTGCTTTCACAAATGAAATGTGGTACTAGGAACATATGGCATCAGATACTTCATTTCTGGTTTGCAGCCTATGTAGGGCGAAGGTGCTGTAACACAGGGACATTTCATTATGGACATCTTCTGAATTTAGCATTTGTAAATGACTCAAAGTTAGAAAGACACCACTGCTATTTTATTTTCTCACTTAGAGGTAAAATGTAGCAATGAACTCCAGCTGCTGTGCAGTGAAAAAGGTGGGTGTTGGTTGGAGTTCAGGGAGCTGGATTAGCATTACTGAGGTAAAATACAAATAGCCAGAATTTAATGTTTTTTTTCTTGAATAAAGAAGGATGTTTTAGACTGACCTATAGGACCGACAGGAGTAAAAGCATCAGTGACAGCAGAGTACCGTGTTTCTATATATTTTGTGGTTGTTATCTTTTTGAGGGCTAAAGGGTTGAAATTAGTCACCACCACAAACAGAGATGGGTATGCAGCAGTGAAAAAAGCTTTTCAAATAATGGTTTGAAAAACACTTCTTTTCACCAATTCTAGTTAACTACTGAAAATCTGGCCTTTTGAAGAAAAAAGGCACTTTTACTGTCTGTACAGGGGGAAGGAACACCATTAAGTCACTGTTCTATGCCAGGTTTTCAAACAAATTTTGTATAGGATAAATGTAAGTGTAGGTAAAGTCAGTGTGTTTTCTTGCTGCTTGGGTTTTTGAAGCGAGTCTGGGATGTGGGGCAATTAATAAATAGTGAGGATAAACTTCACACTGACAGTGCAAAAGCCACAGTAACCATTGTTAACTAGAATGTGTTAGGTGCTACTCAGAATCTAGCTGGAGAATATTGGATGGTTTCCTAGTATATTAACTGCTTTTCATAACGTGCTGCCTGTGAAACAAAACTGGGCGTGTTTATGGAAAATCAAAGAAATCCAGTCTAGTTGCTTCTGGCATTCTCTGGTGGGAAAACACCAAAAAAGTAAAAGCAGGAACAGACTGCGTGGCTTTGTTATGGCATGAGATATTTATGATCAAAATGGTATCATAAACATGTTTTGTTCTTGTATTAATTCGAATAGTGAGGGGTACACTGTCTTAGATTCAAATACATCTTGACATGCAGTTCGTTTGCCATCTGGATTAGATTTATATAGAAAATACTGGAAGCATCAGTTCACTTAGTGATTATTTTTAAATGGCTTTAGACTATGTATATACAGCACTTTAGTTCATTGAACTCTTGTCAGCATAAATATAATATACAAGACAATTGCTTCACTGGCATTCAGTTATTACAATTATAACCTGATTACATTGAATCAGCTCTTTGCTCCTTGCCGTTAATAAAGAGCATTTAAGGTTTGTTTATTTTTTTCCTATGGCAGTGAAAGCATTGCCTTATTTAAGAAAAGCAAGAAGCAGAGAGCATATAAAATATGCAGAGAAAAGGCCATTGAGAAATTTTAGTGATGTGGTAAAGTGAAATGAGGGTTCATTTACTTCTGCATAGCTTTTCAGAGCTTGACTCTGTTTTTAGGATTTGTGGCTGCTATCAATTTACTGTAACTTCTCCCTTTATAGTCTTAAGGAAAAATAAAAAAAAAAAATCTCTCCCGTGACTGGTAGAATACTTTAGGAAATGAAAGCTTCTAGTTTTAGCTCATTGCTTTATTTCTTTACATCTTCCTTTTTCTTGTAATTTCATGAAGTGATATATAGTTACTAAAATATCAGGTACCTTTGCTGGCAATGCCAGTCCACTATTTCTTCCTTCTGCTGATGTAGAAGGGAGAAAAAGATACTGATTTTACACAAGTGTCCTTTCCTCAGGTGAAAGTAAGAGCTAACTCCATGCTAAGTTGAAGTTGGAAAGAGCTTTTGGTTTAATTCAGTGATATTACTCAGTTCTACCAACTCACGATTATATTTAGCACATACCTTCTTCTTCCAACTTGCCTGCAGGCTTCTTAAAAGATACCACCTCTCTTTATAAACCTCGATTTTCTGATATCTGATCATTACAGTGGTGACACTCTTTGTTTTAGGTGAGTATCTGGAAGTGTAGATATCTATCTGAAATACTGCTGCAATTCCAAATTTATTCTCTCATATGTACATATCATCTTTAGTTTCAGGGCTCAAACAAGAGCTCTCATCAACCTTAGTAATAGTGACTAGCAGTATTCCAGCAGTTTCTGAATCCTGTCTCATCTCTGCTGTGGTTCTAATGCTGCATTGCACAGTCTGGGGCAAAACAGCTCCAAAGTGCACCCAAACATAATGTGAAGTTAATGTTCCTTGATCAAAGCTGGAAGGAAAAGCTGAAAAGAGGAGTCATAATATTTTAGTATAAAATGGTAGTAAGTTATTTCAAATTTATTACCAATATACACCTAACCAAATCAATCCATGTCAGGTATTTCATGTCAAAAAGAACAGAAACACAAATGAGACAGATCAGTATCATTTATTTCTCTCCCTAATTATTTTTAGGTCTTGACTCTGCTGAACTGTCGGAGCTGAAGGTTTTTATCTTTTTATCACAACTACCCAAACCAGTTTACATCACAGATGGTTCAAATCTGACCTGTTTGAAGTTGAATGGATACCTCTTAAAGACAAAATATGCTGGTAAATCCAGATGGTATGTCATGATCATATTACCTGATGATTTTACAGCAAGAAATGAATTTTTGGCAGGAACGCATCACACATGTCACTCTGCAAGCTTTGGCTGAGACGCAGCCTTGGGTTAGATGTTCTGTCAGTCGGGAGGTAGAGGTAAAAGTAGTAGCTGGCACACAGATGCACAGACATCATGAAGTATCCTGTGCATATATGTGTGACTCATAGAGACTTGCATGTACACATAGTGTTGTTTTTTAACACGTTTGGCTCATTTCTCTTACAACTGAGACATCTGAAAGTAATCTGAATATGTGCATGACATTAAATATTTCCACATGGTTTTATAGAAATAGGATAGAATAGTAAGCAAGAGCAGTAATGAGCTTATATATTTATCCTATATGAATAAAAGGATGAGCGTCACCACTGATTTGTTATTTTGCCCCTTTTGAGTGAAGGAGCTTGTGCCATCAGGTACCTTTGTTCTGGCTGTACTTATTGTCTAGGATGTAAAATAAGGCAGTGGGTATTTTTCCAGGATGGGTACTACCCAGTTGTGGTCATGTCACAGAATGTAGCGGATCCCACTGAACAAAGCTGATGGGGAGGCTGTAAAGCTTTTGTCTTGCCCTGGTGAATCTGTCTAACTTACAGCACTGCAGTGGTACTGTGGGGAGGCAGCAGCAGAAGGTAAATACACGTAACTTCACCTTTGTGAAGTTGTCACCTGCTTTTGGGACACCAATGTTCCCAATATGGTGTAACCTTTGAATTATGTGTTGCAGTTCTAGCGTATGGAATACTGGAGTTGGCAGGTTTGCCTGGAGCACGGTTTTGTGTGGTTTTGCAAGCCCTCTGGGACAAAATAGACAACTAATTTTAGACAGAAGCCTTGGTGTGTCTTAATTTGAGATAGGAAACAAGGTTTTAAAAAAATTTATCCAAAATCAGATCAGTATCTTTTTGCGTTTTAAATGTGAAAGTGTGAAGATGGTTTTTCACTTACTGCAAACAAACATGGTTATAATCCTGTATCCTGTTAATAGCTCAGCCCTGTACATGTTCCTCTTGTGGATTTTAGTTGTGCTGTTCCTATAAAGGCAAGGCCCACGAGAAGTCTTTGGTACTTTAATAAAATTCTCATGTTGCCTATTGCTTAAGGACTGGTCTAGTTGTCCCTCTTTGCTGTAACATCCATTGTAATAGTCTTAGTGCACATTATTATGACAAGCAGCAAGAATCAGTGCTACTGATTAATGTAATGTTGCATGTTAATGAGCCGTGTTCCTGTATCAGGTAGAAGGCTGTATCATTGAGACATATTTAAGTAAATAACATTAAGAAGAAAGATGACTTCAGATAACTAAATGGTTTTGACTTAAGTCATAAAATCAATGAAAATGGGAGCTAAAGCTCTTATCCATGAATTCAGCCCTCTGCCTTCTCCAGGTCAGTGTTACGGCACACATGGGACAAAATACCCTTGGATGATTTTGTACAAGATTACTGAACTAGCCAGACACAGGGAGATAAGGTAAAGATACACTGATAGGCTTAACTCTGAAACAGCCTGGTTTCAGGGGTTTGTTTCAAACGCCTCGCATTGTGCTGTTCTTGTGTGCTTTATATCACTGCTGTATAAACCTTTGCTTATGTGGCCATCTAATTGGTAAAGAGGCAGTCTTTAAGCTTTAGATGCTTTCTAGTCCCAATACCGAAGGGGAAAATATGGACCAAACTGTGACTCATATATTGTAAATGGGACGTGCCTTTCTCAAATGATTGTATTGTTAAAAATCAGCAAATGTTTTCCTGTCATGTCTGAAAATTTCTGTTTTACAGAGGCATAAATTTAACTTATAAAAACACTTGTGTTTTTTAGTCTGATCCTGTCTTATTCCTGGCTTTTGCAGAAGCTGTGTGTTTTCCAAGCAATCACAACATACACTGTGATACTAATCTCTGTTACAGCCCACATAATATTTAGGATTATATGGCTTTTTTGATTTTGTTTCTGTGTTCGCATTCTTCTAATGAGCCTCCTTTATCTTGATTTCTCTTCTAACTTTAAGAATACTAAGCTACAGAAGTGAGTTCTACTTTATACCTATATTTATGATCACTGTGAACTCATCTGGTGTGATCTCAAGCTGAAGTCCTCTGTGGAAATAGGCCTGTCTCCAATAATCATAAGTGTCATCTTTGAGGAAGACAGCTTTGAAGTTTCTGAGGAACATTGTTCTCCTGGGATGTTAGTGTTGTGAAGAGGGCAGATCCCACAGGTACTTTAAATCAGATCCCTGGAGGGTTCTGAAATGTAAAAGAAAAACCTTGAATTTGACCAAATATTCTATAGGGCATCAGTGTAGAGAAAGAAAGAGGGTTGGTACGTTGTTAGTTGTTGATATAACTAAAGAATTAAATAGCTGCATTTTGAATAAATTTAAACTTTTCATTCACAGACAAAAACCCCTTCAAAAACCCAACCCAAACCCCCTATAAACCCATGGCTTAGTCAAGGAATCGCAGACATCCTTGATTCTTTTTTTAGTGGAAGACTGTGCCCACCCTTTGTGTATTTAATTCCACTGCAAATGTAATAATTTTGGAATGAGACTTACCCTGAGCTTTGAGTGGTGGGTGCACGTTGCCTCAGGGAGCCCTATGGTATAGGAGCCTTTTCACATGTGAGATGTTAGGCTTTTGCTTCTCATCATCTTGTCTGTTTTTTAGGTTTTTGGTGCTATTAGAGCTTCTTGTTAAATTTTGTTTTAGGTTTTGTGTTTCTTTGTTTTCCATTTAATTGTGGTTTCTAGTTAATTTATTGTGAGGTCATAATGGTTCTGATCATTATGTGCAAAATATGCTAGAGGAAAATACATCTTTGTAGATAAAGTTACATAGTTCTTAAATATTTTATAAATAACATGTGATAAAGAATTCATGGTAAGGCTCTGGGAAAAAAACTGACTAAAAATGAGCATGACTGGTAATTTAATAGTAGCAGGAAAGACAAAAGGTTTCTCTAGTAAAATCCGTGTCATGAACCTGAATATCTAGCCACGGTAATTACGAATGAAATATTTCTCATCTGAGCAACCGGCTTGTGGAATAGGTACTTTTTCACTGTACAAAAGTTTCATTATTTCTCTTATATGCTCACGTATCTGCCTGGGAAATGTCTCTATGCAGTCGCAAAGCGTTGTATGGCATCAAATTGCTAATAGTAACAATTTCAGTGATTGAAAAGAAAGTTTGTTGGGTCTCTGATCTAGCAAGCCCGATGACATTATAGGAACTCTTTGACCAGGGAAGCAGCCTTTGTTTCCCCTGGAAGTCTGGTCTACCTTGGAAGAAGAGTCTTGTGAACAGCAGATAAGACTTGGTGAATGGCCTTTATGTGAATTCCTGCTTTGGCAGCTCCACTGAGAAGCCACCCTTGAACATGTTTTGCTTTTCTCTCTTGGTGCTGATGCTGTCAGAACTTGTTTGTGTCTGTAGGATGTCACATGTCACCTTCACAGTTTGTAGTGACCCTCTAAGCTGAGATGCTCTGCTCTTTTTTTCATCAGAACCATGGGAGAATTTGTCATTTTGGGACCATAGAGAAATGTTGAATGGCCGAGAGAGGATTATTTTTACCTGAGAGGTTTAGCTTGTCTCAGTGCAAAGCATATGGATCACTGTTTTACAGTAAGCAGCACTGTAGTGTTAGACTGTACCTAAAAGGATCAG
>NW_010425289.1:15685-24201 GCF_000710305.1 Buceros rhinoceros silvestris
GAATATAGTTACCCCTTGCCTGAGTTACGAGTTTTGCTGTGCAGATGGGAAATCAGTTACAGAGAACACTCAGACAAAATCCCCCTTTAACACAGCAGTGAAGAAGAATCCCTTAATCAGGGGGCACTAGAAAACTGAAAATTAAGTATAGAGCCAGATTTGTTTTTTACTGGTTTAGGAATAGCTTCACTGGGCTGACTTTTATAAACTCGAGTGAAAGCGAAACAAATGAGAGGAGTATGAATTTACAATTAGACTGTTTTTCTTTTTTGAGGTGACCAGTGTTAGTGGCCCATTAACGTTTTTGGACTCAACGAAAGCCTCAGGGCTCCCTTTCTGACAAAGGTATAAAAATCCATTCTATGAAATCACCAAGAGTTGTAGGAAAACCAGAAGCAAGTCTGATGGAGTTAAAAGAATAAACACTTTTTTCTTCCTCAAAATATATATACTTTCCAGTGATATATAAAATTACTCAAATTTGAAGCGTAGACCTAGCTTTCCAAAAACCTTGGAAAGGACTTTCAAAATCAGTATAAAGGATAAAATTGGGGAAAAAAGAAGGAAATTACTATACAGTGATGGGGTTCCCACAGGGTTCTTTTGTTTGAAGATGATTTACCAACTGAAATGATGAATTGTAAGTTAATCATCAATCGCCGGGATAAAGTGTTCTGAACTGCAATGATAAAGTCCTGGATTTAATTCCCAATATCTTGATTCCTTTTCTTATCTGTCTGTACTTACCCTTTGAGGAAACATTGTAAACAATCCTCACATGTACTCTGGCAATAGTAGCATAATGCTGTTAGGACTGGGACTTCAAAAGAGAGAGTAGCACAGAGACTACTCAGAGGTTTCCCAAAGGGGACAGTGAACAACAAAATGCAGAACCAAAATGAGTTTGGTGAGATTTGGCTTGATGTGCTACTAAGACCCGAAGATAAAGAGGTTTTTGTTGTCTTAGGAGGAAAATGCCATTGACCAGAAAGAGAACAACATTCTGTTTCCTGCAGCCAGAGCAATATTCAGATTAAAAACAAGCAAGGAGAACCATAGTGGAGAAGGGTGGGTGGGCAGCTGCAGGAAATCCTACCTTTTAATAAAATTTTCTATATTTTCTTGAAGCATTAAAAAAAAAATTGTAACACGGTTTTATAGACACCATCAGAAATTTGGAAAGGTTAAAGGGGAAATAGAAAGAAGAGGGAGGAGGGAAGAATGCAAGGTGGTTTGCATGACAGATCTTGAAGAAATATGTTTTTTCACGCTTGAAATGGGTTTTACCCTTAGCAGGCACAAGTGTTTGCTGCAGTATTTGAAACAGGTATCTGTGCTCAGTGTTACACCCTGTAGCAGAGGCTTGGCTTGCCTTGCCAGGGTATGGGAAATAAAGGGGATACAGTGTTTGCTTTTGGATCATCCCTTTCCCCACATAGTTTCCAGTAAAAAGCTCAAGGGTTTGCTTAATTATTTTTTTTTTCTACTGTGGTGGCACATAGCCACACTAAAACATTACAATAGCTTTTTCTCAGCAAGCCTTGGAAAATAATCTTCAGCCAGTTAGCAGGAGAAAAATAAAAGCTCTCTTATTTCAGGCCTTTACTAGAAGAATGCAAGCACTGTCACAGGGAGCCTGCCAGGAGCAAAGTGTGGGTGACTGAGGGCAAGTCTGAAAGAGGGAACTGTCCCCTGTGTGGTATGATTTGTACCAGCTACACATTTTGGTAGAGGCGCAGGCCTAGCTTTGCTCAGCTGCTTCTGCTTTCTACAGAGAGACATTTTTGTCAGTGTAGCTGATATATTAAGCTTAAGTTATGGTTTTAGCCTCCACTGGCTCCTCAAAATGAAAGACAGAAATGACCTGTGAAACCACATGTACAAGACCAACAAACACGCATGATATTGTCCCCAGTGGAAGGCATGTCAGATGACAAAGACATTCTGGGCTTTCCCCTACCAAAGAGTCTGCAGTTCCAAGTAGGGTATTGCTGTACTATGTCATGATTACACGTATCTTACAAGGGACAAAAGTGGAAAAGCACAACATACGCGTTTAATTTATCCTTGTGCATAAGCCAGTGTTGGTTGTACAACTTGTTACGCCTACCTCAAGCCTGCAGAACAGCTTGAGGGCTGTGGAGGGGACAGCTCTTTCCTGCTTGCCCAGTGCACAGCAGCAGCTGTTGTCTGTGGAGTGTTGTGCAATAACTGGTTTTATTCACACAGAGTGAGATTGCTCTGTGCTGAGTAGCAGTAACTAAAACCAAGTGGGAAACATCATTATGAACTCTGAAGGGAGATGGAGCAGTTAAGTACTGTTTGGATGTTTACCTTTCTGATGTTTTAACAATTTCCTGTTTTGGGAGTAGAAAAAGAAACTTTCTTTTTAATATTTCTGCTGTCATAAAAAAAAATAGAGTTGAAGTCACACAGATGAAGAAAGCAATTAACAGCAGAAAAGATAAAGGACATCCACCTCCAGTGGATGTAAGAAACCTAATTTTGCCTTGAGAGTTTTTATAATAGAGAGGTTAAATCATGAGGCTTCATAAGAAATGGTTCTGTGTTAATCATGAACTTACTTTTCCTAAGGTCACAAAAAAATGCAGGAAATGTCAACACTCGGTGTAAATGACTGGAAAAAAAAAAGTTCCGTTCCTTGGTGTTTTTTTGAAGAAAGGGCTTAACAGAAACAGAAATGAGAAACACTATTCTGTGTAATAACAGTTGCCTTAAGATACTGATACGCTAAGGTAGGGAAAAGGATGTTGAACTTTCCCCGGTAACACAACTATTAAAAACTGATTGCTAATGACCAGAGTATCCCCACTCTTTTGCAAAGTTGTGCAGAAATAAAGAGCATACTATTAACCTTTGTGAAGTTTTGGGGATTTTTTGTGGCAAATGACACGTTGGATAAAATGTCTCACTTTTCAGTGCTCAAAGTATGTACAGGTTTGAAGAGAAATGCACAATGAGATGAGAAAATTTTAAACCACTTCCGCCACACTTTGTACATGACCCCAAGCAAACCATTTCATCACTTACTCGTTTTCCATTCTTCAGAATGGAAATGCAAAAGCGTTTGTACTTCACAGGTGAGTTATGATCGTAAATTTATTCATTTATAAGAAATACTCAGATACACGAGTGTTGTAAGAACAGTAATAAACACAAGAAGTGTTGAAGGCAGAGAAAGAAGTGAGGGTCAAAAGGCAGCGGCAACGTAGTGCTTAACTCCCTTTTGTGCCTCTGAAAATTCCTGCAGTTGGTTTCAGCTCGGATCTCAGAAGACCCTGAGTTTATATAACCCTATAAATTGCAATTAAGGTTAAATTTGCACAGTTGTTGAACCTTTGACTTCCTTTTCCCTCTGCTCAGCCTTTAAAAGCTGCACAAATCTTCTGGTTTTGACCAGACTGTGGGAGAATTATGCTTAAGTCACCTTATGTTAAGCCCAGGTTCAGTCTTTAGATATATTGCTGCTGCAGTAGGTTCCCGTTTCTCCACGAATACTACAACGATGCCTGCACGTTACGTTTAACCTCAAACCGTTCACTGCCATATCTGTTTATTTTCTTGTCTCTGTTACATATCTGTTCAGTTTCCTGTTTCCTGAAGTCTAGAAATTAATTTTAGCATAGTTGTATCACGTCTTACGTTCACAGAACCTGACTCATTTCAGTTGCCATCTGTTGTATATTTTGAATCTTTGCACTGTGCTTCCTATAATCTGATAGTCAGAAACGTACACATTACTCCCAGTACTATTTCATGATACACTTAACAGGCACAGAGGCATGCCAGGTAATGTTAAATTTCCTGCCCTCTTAGAAAATACTGGTTTTTTGAGGTTTATATAAAGGTGGTTTTTTTCTCCTTCTTTGACATTATCCATAGACTTAATGCCAAGACATCAAATACGGAATTTTTAAATGTATTTATATTTCAAAATTTAGACTGACTCTCAAAGTGGAAACGTAATATTTCTAAGAAAAGGCTGTCTATTGTAAATGAAATTAAATGCAGGCTTTTAAAAAACTTTGCTCGTCACGATACCACATGCACGGCATTTATTGCAAAGTTTGTCAAAAATTAACGGACTAATGGGTTATACTCTGTCAAAGGTGGATTTTTTTTTTTCTTTGGCCTGTGCAGCAAAGGAGCAGTATTAACTTGCATCACCCACTGGCCTTATCTGTACAAAATCCGTAGTTTCACTGGGAGGCTTTCCAGTCTAACAGGACTTTTTTTATGGGTAATGTCCCTAGCAACATTCTTATTTTTAAATATAAAAAGGATTCCAGACCCAACCCTACACTTATGGCTATGTTGTTCATCCTAGTGACATTTTAAAACATGCTAATGAGACAACGTGAACTTGATGAAGAATCATTTCACTCTACCTGAGAGGCAGTTGTCATAGCTTTGATGTAGTAATTTGAATTGCTATAAATCCAGTTCAGTGTTTCAGTGCATGAATCTCAAGGAGTGCTGTCAATCTTCTTTTTAATATATGTACTTTCCCAAAAAGCAGCACATATCTGCGTGGTACACGTTTCTCAGCTTTATTCCAAATCCTCTAATAAAACAAGGAGCATGTAGAGTCCTACCCAGCCACTCCAGTAACTCTTAGCCCAAAGGAGCTGAGTTTTATACTAAATCAAATTCCATATAAAGGATATCACAACCTTAGTCTTACTCTTAACAAAGAGAACAGGAAAATCCCATTTTGACCATGCTTATCCTTCTGTTGGGATAACTGTTGGAAACATGCAGCAAGAAGTAATCGGTCCTTTTTCTTCTTGTAGACACCTCTAACCACTGCCTAGGGAAAGGATAAGCTACATCCAATAGCGCTGTCCTCTTATTTCCATTTCTTTTTCCATCCTCCTTTTGTGACCCTCCAATAATCCCTTTCATCCTCCAAAGCCCAAGGAAACCTACATCTAAAGTTCCTCTTATCTTTTAACTCTTCCAAAAATAAAATTCTACAATCGCTTCTGAAAAATGCTTTTTATACATGTGCGAGTGCCTGCGATATTTCTAAAAAGATCTCGGATGTCTAAGAGCGGTGTGAACTACTTATTTTTAACAGCAAAATGTTGACCTGGGATTGGTGTGTCTTTCAGGAGATGCAGCAAAACAAACCCATCCTTTTACAGAAGGCTGCCAATGGCTTGTGAACCATGTGAGCTCCACGTAGGCTGTAAAGCAGGGTGTAACCGTGACTGGCTTTTGTGATGTGGGCCGTGTCCTGGCTTTGTGGCTCTTCCAGTTTAAGGACGGACTGTGTTTCTATTATCTGGGGGCATTTAATGTATTCAGGGAGTTGTGGTTTACTAAAATAGATCAAGAGTTGTCAATACCCCCCTCCCTCTTATATTCTAGCTACTGTGGGGGGGTTAATACGACAGCCCGCTGCCTCGCTTGTTTTCTGATTTAATGCTAGACAAAAAATAAAGTACATCTGCTGTTCTTCTCAACTATAACAGTCATTGCTATTAATGAGTAAGGAATCCATCTGTAGCACATTTCTAATAGTCATGTTAATGCGTTTTTTTAATGCTTTTTTTAAAAAAAGAGCACAGATTTCACCTGTGGCTGGAGTAACTTCAGTTTCCCTTTCACAGGTGCTAATTAACCTTTGACTAACTTAACTATTAGCAGATATAAAATTTTTAATGTGTTAAATGCTATGGGGATTTTATTCTCATGAGTTTACAAACTGGAAGAGTTTACTATACTACCATACACTGAAAGACAGAATTGATTTTATAAAATATAAAATACGAATTTACATTTATTAGTAGGTCCAAAAGTTAAATCAGCTGTTTGGAATTTCTTGGTTGCCTGGCATTCTGCTGCTATCTAGTTGCTTAATCCCTGGTTCTGCAAAATATTTGAGCAAAAAAAGACATGGTTAAAGTAAAATTTCACAACTTTACATTTATTTTATTAAAAAGTTCTAAGCAGAGCCTTAAGCACCCGAATGCATAATTAGTACCTTAACTGAAAAGCACCGGCATTGCTGAAATAATTAACAGCAATCAGCTGGCAGCTGTCTACAGAAAATATCCTTTCCCTTCTATCCTCTTCCTTAAAATACACTTTGAGGCTTCTCTGAAATGTCTTCTGAAGATCCTGTTCATGTAACCAGGATGAATCCAATGACACTCAAGGGAGTTACTCATTAGGTATTTAAAGGTGCTCAAATGCTTAATTCTTTTGCTGCATTATTACCATAGCCTTGATTTCCCATCCACACAACATGCACCATCCTTAGATATGAGGTTTTTCATTATTTACTTTGTGAGAAACTGCTCAAAGAAATGCCCGCTTTGAGCTGGAGCAGTACAGTTTTGAAAAGTTTGTTTTCTTTGTAAATTAAAGAAAACAAATCCAGAGATTAAAAACAGCTTGATGGCTTGTGATGGTAATAAACATACTGTCTCTTAGTTTTCAGCACTTCAGCATTTTATATTAGCAAATAGAAGGCAACTGGGTGATAGTAATGGCTTAGTATTCAGTGTTCTGCCTGAGAGCTGAGATTTGCCTCTGATTACATTCTCAACTTTTTCTATTCACTGACACTTAGTCACCCAATTAGTCACCTGATTATCTTAAATTAATGCTATCAATGGATATGTTTTCAGATTTGAGTTTGAAATGTCATGTTCTGGCAATGCACTTTGCTAATTATGCAAATATCTTTCTTGGAGGATGACTTTTTGCAAAATGCCCTCCTTTTCCTCCCTCACATTGAGATATAGGAAATCCAAAGGTTCTTCATGCTGCCAGAATTGTTCTATACAATTTTCCTCAAAATAAAGTTGAGTGGGAAACCTGATAAGCAGGCTTGGTCTACCCAGTACTGACATGTTAAGTAATCTCCATTTATTGTTTAAGGAACAGATGCAGACTTGTGGTGCATTTTCTTCCTGCGTATCCTACCCACCCTGCCTCTTTCCCCAGATGCGATATCCGTGTTTTCTCCTGACACACAAGCAGGCAGACACATTTACAGGGCCTGAAGGAAAGAGAGTAGCCAAGAGTGTGCTGCAGGATGCCAGAACCCTTCACATCATTCATGGCCAGACCGGTGCCTGAGGTGCCTGGCTTTAATGGAGCTGCTATTTCATCTACAGCCAGGGCTGTCCATTGCCATGCCATGGGATTTCTGTTCTAGAAAACTGGCTAAACTGGGAAAACGTTTTGCATTCAATATTTGCACTCTTTGACGGTATCTTATTTCTGGACTTCATCAACCAAAAGCATGAAAGCTGTGAGGAAGATGGGAGCTGTTTGCTTTGGCCTCCATTCTTCTTCAGGGGAGATACTCCTGTGTTTACATATGATTTCTATGCAATACAGCTTGTAAGACTAGTCACCAGTAAAAAACTTGGATATATATTTACAGCCATTCATTGTGACTCATCAAGTAAATCATGCTCATTTTCCAAATTAGTACTGTGTGCATATCAAATATGTGCTTTCTAGACAGCTGTGGTCCATTAAATATATCATTTTCTTTTTAAGAAAATTAAAATTCAAAGTTAAAATGAAACTTTGGGGCAAATGTTTAGCAAAAGGAGATTGGAACATTTTAAGTGAGAAGTTTTAATAAGTATAAAATTATGGGTAGTGTTGGCCTGAACAAATGGTTGTAAGAAGACAGATGTAAATAAAACCTCATGCTACCAAAATGGTGCCAGTTTCTAGATATTTTTTTCTCCCTTCATAGGTCCAGTAATGTAATTATTGCTCTGAAGGATGATGGGAGGGAGGATCTAGGGGTCCTTTAATTCAAGCTTGAAACCTAGAATAGGCTCTGCAGTTTATTTGACGTAATAGATATGACAGATGCAACTAGTTGGAAGACTTCAAAGGTTCAGTGAATTTTGCATATGAGACATAGGTATTTGAATCACCTATCTGTGCTTTCAATGACGTATGCTAATTGTTTGAAACAATAGAGTATCAGACTATTATATAGGTGTAATGCTGCACAGTATGTTCACTTTAATGGGAGTTTATAGATTAAATTTTTCCTGTCTGCATGAAATGAACTCTGCACAAAAATTAAGAATGAACTGCCAAGTTTTATAAAGCTATAAAATTGATTGTGTCAAGAAATAAAATATTTCACTGTTTCATGCGAGGGACGTGATCCCTCACCAGCCATGTCTGTCTAATACTAATTTCTGGAAACTGGGTTTCAGCCCCAGTTTAAGGCACTGTCATGCAGGACTCACTCTGTAGCTGTCTGCATGAGCCAACTATCTAAACGCCTGTTGTTGTTTGAGGAGAGATGGTGTAGGAGCGCACCAGTGTTCACGGTGCCTTTGGGTGTGGGTGTCTGCATTAGAGCATGTTGGCTACACTGGCTGTATTATCTATGTGGTCTTTGTTATTCAGAAGTTCATGATCAGCATGGTCCTTGCTTATTTGGGCACTCCATTTAGTCTTTAAAGCTTGTAACTCCTAAAGTTAGAGCTCTTTCCGTTGCATTT
>NW_010425289.1:24379-29067 GCF_000710305.1 Buceros rhinoceros silvestris
ATATTGCCAAAGAAACGCAAGTGCATTCTGACATGTTCAGATAATTACTTAGTTCACCAGCGGTAGCACTGCCGCTGGCCAGAGAATGGCACCTTAAGAACTAAAGGTTACACTGACACTGCAAAGGGTGGTGGCTTTGATTGCAATGTATTTTAGGCTCTTTGACTAGTAAGGTATTTATTGTGGTGTTAGTCCCAGCTCTTCAGCAGAATTCTGAAATCTAAGCTTCTGTGTTATTCGGACTATGGCAGAGCCAGCTCAGGTGTGATTTGTGCTGATGTCAATCATACAGCTCTTCGTGGGAAGCAGCCTATTGCAGTGAATGGCTGCAGTGTGCTGGAAAGCCTGTTGGAAATCTGCAAAGTTCAGTCATTTGTATACTAATGGCATGTACTGGATTGGGATGAAGTCAGAGGTTAGGCTGAAAGGCTTGTAGGGAAGGAGAATGGCAGAGAGAGCGAGCCCTGTCATTTCTACCAAAGCAGTTCCAAACCGAGGATGCAGCCGAGCTCAGCAGACAAATATTTGGAACCTTGTCCAAAACTGTAGCGAACCATAACTTTATATATAAATAGTTTTAATTTACAAATAATGTTAATTGAAAAGTTGTTTCTACTGCTTTACATGAAAAAATAAATCAACTCTGCTTTTTAACTGTTTCTGAAAATATAAAACTATTTCTTCTGTTAAATGAAACAGTTCATTCATGTTTTGTCTATATAGAAATCAGTTATGTCTATAATCGTGACTTCAAAAAAGTATAAGAAATTATAACAGTGATAATAGAATAGGACTATCCTATCAAAACCCTTTAACGTAAGACTTACTGAATATCATTAATCTGTGATCCTGACTAGAATAGTTTCCAGGAAACTGGATTTCACCAATAAAAGTAAACACAGCGTATTATTTATTTTGGAGAGTTCCTATCAGTATTAGATTAATTTTCCCTTGTTTTTGAACTGTTATGTCTGCAGCTAGTCTTTCTCCATCAGATATACATAAATTGTGTAAGAAAATCCCAGAAGAGAATTCTTCTTAACTATTACGTTCTCCAAGAATGTAGAAGTCATCTGTGCCCACATACATTTCTAAAACTTTTTCCTATGTATAAACCACAAAGTTATTATACACTTAGCACATCTATATGTCTGAAGGCATGAGTTACAAGCTCTTGGAATCTATTGAAGTTAATTGGATTGTTCTCATCTGCCTACAGTAAATGCTCTGCATTTACAGTTTAGTTAATACTGTGGCTGAAGAGCTGGAATGAATCTAACATTACCAAAACTCTATCGATTCCACAATGCTAACAAGCCAAAATCTTAAAGGAAAATTATAAATTTAAAAATTGTCCTCCTACTATGGAAAACACTCATGATGGTGAAATGAAAACAAGGTCTGAGATTAGCTCTTCTGTTGGGTCTGTAAGCAAAAGCCATCTTTGCTGCCCCTCAGGAACAGGCTATTAGCTGTCTGTTAAAGGAATAACTTCCACTTTTCCCAGTTTGTTTAGTAGCTTGATAGTCTCAAGTGTTGTTCTGGTGCCAGTAGTTTGCTATACTTTCTGTAGGCACTCATTCTGCACAGTTTACTGCGATATTTTTTCACTAACTTTGGTTGACTTGGGAAATGGTCATAAGGACTATTTGCTCAAATATTCGTGGGAATATTCCTCATAGATTTGTTTACTTCCTAAAGAAAAGATATTTTAGTCACATCAGGGACTACTGTAAAAAAACCTGTAATAATTATCAAAAGAGTTAAAGTGCTTATAAAGTAACCAAATATTATGTGTGTAGCTGTTGCAAAATGCCATATTTAGTTTAGCTATTTATTTTGTTATCAAAAGGACCCATGTATGAAACCATGGACCATCAGTATAATTTAGTAGTTCATACTGTTTAAGGAATTTCTGTATATTTGTTAGGGAAGAGAAAGTACCTTTGCTCAGTATAAAAAAACCCTGGTAACTGCACCCATACTCTCATTCTAAGCAAGCAGACTTCTCGGAAGGAAAATAAATAAAAATAGAAGTGAGACTATCTTTTGTCCAACACTGAGAAATGTTATGCTTTTATCTGCTATGCATTTTGTTGCTTTCCTCCAGAGAATATGGTTATTGTCAATAGATGAAGAATTAGAAATGTCATATTGTCCCAAACCTCTTAACTCACTCCTAAATGGCTGTTGGGAAAATGGAAGTGAGGGCTACTCTGACATTTTGCTCTTAAATTTGCGATGCTTTTTGTAAATAATATAGTGTAGTCCTAGACCTGACATTTTGCAAATCTGTTTTATTTTGATGATCGTTTCCTGTTCACAACTTCTGTGTTAAGGTATTCAATTATTCAACAGTAAGCACAAAGGCAAAGTTTCTACAAGAAGGTTTTTGAGGCTTCAATCCGTATAGGAGTCAACAGTAGCTGTGTAAATATGTGGTCCCAAGTATCACTGCCTGTCTCTAAGTTTTGCTGGATTAGAAGTGATGTGCTGATTTCCTTTCATGCTCCATTCAGTATAAAGATTTTATCTCTCCATTTGGGAATCCTTAATATAACATGCAGAGCAAGTCAACTGGAGTTTCAAAACAAGTACCACGCTAATACTGAAAACCTGTCAAAATGAAAATAATTTTTCTTATGACAAGTGTTTGATCCCACTAATCTTCAAGTGCTGGCTGTGCTGTTCTTGTTTTGTGACTGCTCCATCTGAGATGTTTTGAGTTTTCCTATCTAAAATTATGGTCTTTTGAAAATATGGGATGCAAATACAAGAAAATAAGTGGGGCTGGGAACTTTTCTTCCGACAGCCTTTTACATAAATGCCATCCCCTCAGTTCTCCCACGACTGTTTCTCAGAGCTATGCACTTTGATTCAGTCAAAAGGTGTGGTATTGAGAGCAGATACAATTATGTTTCTGAAGGCAGGTGACCACAGTCTCAATTAAATGATCTTTTAAAGATGCTTTGAAATAGCAGAGAAGCATTTGGTTTGAAGTATCTTTATTATTTTTATGGAAGTTAACGGAAAGACTAGTATTGGTATTAATTTTTCTGTATTTCTGTTTATATTTTAGTAATGCGCAGAGCTTCAAATGGAACGCACTCTATGTTAAAAAGGCATATAAGAGAACCTGCCTGTATATGTGTGTGCGTACACATTTATGTAGTCATATATAATGAAAAATCATTCACTTTTACCTTTGAAGAAGGTAACTTTGAAGAAACTTTGTTGTGTGAATGTTTTAAAACATTTAAATATGCCTGTGCATATAGATAGATGTGTAAAGTATCAGAAATATTATCTCTGCTCTTGGTCAGAAGAGGCAAAATGGGTATGATAGTAAGAACAAGGAAACTGTGACTTATGTATCAGCATTAGATGATTGGGAACTTCTGACTGGTGCTGAAGAGAAGCCTTTACACTTAATGATGATGGGTGCAGTTCTGGCTAATTTACTCTACTCTGAGTGACTCTGTGTACATGATGTCTGCCTGAAAAAATTCAGCATTGTGAGGTAGCTGGAGAGATAAATTTTACTGATCGGGTAAATTGAGAAAATGAGACTTGCACATTATTTATAATCGTTGCGATATGCAAGAGTGGGCTTCTAGATGGTAAAGCACTGCACAGGTTTCAGTGCTACAGTGACTTACAGAGCTCAAAACATGTGGCTTAAATCCAGATGCCATGAAGTATATTGGGGAGAGGGGTGGGAGAGAACTTATTTCATTCCAAACTCTTATGTGAAAATATTATGCACAATTAACTTGATTTTCTCTGCGATGTTCAATTACATGGTTACATGAAGACCATTTTGCTCTGCTATTTGGGCTATGAAAGTGGGTCTCAAGAGAGCTGGACTGTAAGCTGTGCCATAAAAAAACCTGTGTAGCTGGTGTAACACCAGCCCCTGCAGTTAGAGTTATTTGGGGTGGGGAGAAGGCTTTTCCAGCAGAAGGCACGCTGACAGTGTTTTTGCCCAGCAAAGGTAGCTTTGGGATTCTCACACGTGTAACTATCTCACCTGCTGAGACTGCTGCTCTGGGCTAGGGACTTTCCAGAGAGAGGTGTCTGGAAGCAAGATTATAAAGGTTATTTGTCCAGTTGTTGTTTGAGGCTGAGAACAGAAGGGGACAATGAAATAAAAAGTAAAGGTGGATATTTTTAAAGTATTGTTTTAATTATATCTTGGTATTTAAGTTAAGAGGTAGCAGAGAATGTTTTCTGATAACATATTTTACTGTTGTAGGTGACCCACCCTACCCGACTGCAACAAAATGACACCAAAAAACCCACATAAGCAGAAAGAGAGCAAACCTTACCAGTTTTACCTAAATTGATGCTGGTTTTCTCAGCTGCGTCTCTTCATATATCCTTAAACGAACAATGCACTTTCTGCATCCTGATTTGTGCTGTTATCACAGCAATGCTACAGTGATCGTTCAGAAAAAGGGAAGACTAATGCTGATATATTGATGACAATTGTAAACCTTCTGTTTGGAACTGAAAATCTGGATCTTAAGATTACAAATCTTCAGTTCTATTGAATGAGCTGAAAAAGAGAATTTAATTTCATCACAGAGCTTTGGTAATACATTCAAGAGAGTGAAGTTCTATTTGTGATTAGATTTATCCACAGAATAACTGAGGGAAGTGTCGCAGTTTGAGAAGGGGGGCATTTT